>NW_015156723.1:0-1466 GCF_000732505.1 Cyprinodon variegatus
TTTGTGCATGCCTGTTCGATGTGTTTAAAAAGTCTTCAAACCTTTTTATATTGCAATATGGCACTAGAATTAAAATTTGGTTTCAATATTGTTGTTGCTTAGTAATTTGTTGCTTTAATTAGCACCTTTTCAGAAACGTTACCTTTTAATAGAGACCAGCAACAAATCTATCAAATCTTATTTGGTCTTGGAGACTTTGGTGACAACACATGACAAAAGTGGTTAAAGTTTGGCTCTACTGATAAAAAAGTAATTAGCCAATAGATTTATAAATAAGGCACAGGGTGTGCCTGCAGCCTCTGGTGTCTGTTCTGCTCTCACCTTCATTCACTCTGCTATCTTGTTTGATCAACGGATCGAGTCTTTGAATGAGGCATTGCTCACCCTTTCTGTGTTTTTATCTTCAGTATAAAAGTTCTGGATTTTTTTTTTTTGTCTGATGCTGAAGCTGTCAATAGTCACTGCGGCCACTCTCTGGTTTAGGGGGAATTGCTTGTTCCGTCAAATAATTAAATGCATCCGGATTATGATGTGGATCATCTACATCTTTGTTACATCTTTGGTAAAAATTTAATCAAAACCCCTTCATAACTTTTCAATTTATCCTGTACACAGACGGACGGAAAGACAACCGAACAAACCGACATGCAAACTCGACTAATAACAGCCTCATTTGCGGAGGTCATAAAACCAAATTACAGTTTACACATCCTTTCACAGAAAAAATATGTATATTTCTGGTGATATGTTTTTCCTGTAATGACTATCATAAGTGGGGTAGTGGTCAGAATTCAACCAAAACACTCTCGACTGAGAAGTAAGTAGGTGGAAGTTTCATGTTAGGGGCCATGTTTGCAACAAGGGCGACTGAAGCACTGTAGACAGATGATCACATCATGAGAAAAGATTGTATTGACATACTGAACCAACATCTCAAGACATCAGCTAAAGCCCCGTCACACCTTGACGATTTAGCCAGCATATGTCTGACATTTTTTTTCATTTTTGGTGTATGCATAGAGTATTCATAACAAGTCCAGAACTTATGTCTAATGACAGCCTAACTTATGCATAACACACAGCAGGGTAATGCCCATGATATGTTATAAGCCAGTGTCCTGAGGGGGCAGCAATGCTCCTGGAGGTACCTGGTCTGCATAAAAAGATCTTTTTTGATCCTGGTATTAACCTAGCTGCTGTTTACTGCCCACCAATAGAGAAAAAGAAAGAGAAAGAGAGTTTGCAGTCGCAGCAGATTCAGCGTCATGTCTGCTAGGAGGTTTGTTGGTCGTGGCTGTGGGCGTGAACGCAGGGAGGCTCCATCACACTCACCTTCATGCTTACCCTACATCTGGAACAGTGAAATTGATGAGATCATGCTGATGTTGGAGGACAGCTAGTATGTATTCCCACCTCAGCCTTGCTGGATCCTCCATCTGTGTTGAAGCGTCTGAAGTCTGGAGGAG
>NW_015156724.1:0-1465 GCF_000732505.1 Cyprinodon variegatus
AATGAAAAATGGAGAACAGATAAGCAGATCATGGCTTGTCTACAGTGAAAAGAAGGACTGGGTTATTTACTTTGGCCTTTTTGGAAACACAGGAACGAGCAATCAGCTAAGTGAGTTTATTGGACTGATCCAATATGGTGGACACATATAAAATAAAAACACTTAATTTAATTCCTCTCCACAGTTATTACCCGTCACGGTCTACTTGCATATCGTAAACACAGTGATTTATCTGTTTTGTTTTGAAATGACAACATGTGAAGGTTCATTACTTTCCATTGAAATGTTAAATAGGTTGATTTTCATTTTAGTTATTTCAACATCCATCTCTATAGGAAAACATCCAGGTGCATATAAGAGGATACAAAACACTAATTCATTGAACATTATAATTAAAATAGTTTACCAAATTGCATCATTGATAAAAACAAAAACAAAAAAAACAAGAATTCTGAGTTAGAAGTGGTGGAAATCTTTTAATATTATAATTACAAATGTCTCCAGACCTTTACTGATTGATGATTTTCTTTATTCGGACCCCTGCTTAACACTATAGCCACCAACACATTTGATCATTTTTAATTCTATTGACATTATTTATATTTTATACTTTTATTTGATACCTTTACTTATGCTTTAAATAGTTTTTCTCTCTTTCTACTCCAGTGCAACTGCACTACTGTAACATGTGAATTTCCTCAATAAAATAACCGAAAAGCTCGGAAAACTTGCAGTCTTTGCCAGATTAACATCTCTTTGACGTTGTATCCTGGTTATTTCCACCACCTCAGCATCCCGTCCCTCATTGGAGACAAGATCTCCTTGGTGCAGGCGACGAAGCAGACTACGCCTGATGCTACGTTCAGACCACACGAGCTAGAGGCAGCAGAAGCAGCTAGTTTAAATGCAAAGTCAATGTTTTACACGCAGCAAAATGTCCAGCAGTGCGTTTTGAGCAGCAGGAGCATCTGACATGCATGACACGCTGCAAAAGTAGCAGCTGCTGGAGTTGGAAAAATTAAATTTTAGGTGCTGGACGCGCCGTATAGACCAATCAGAGTATCTGATCTGGGAGCTGGCAGGGAGTCAGACACAGCACTGCTGATGCAGAGCGCTATGATCACTCCTCTAAAACAGCTTATTAACTAACGCCTAATTTAGCTTAAAATCTAGAAACCTGCCGACAAAATATGTTCGCTTTTATTATTCTGGTGCCTGCAAATTAGATTACGTACGTGAAAAACGCTAACATCTCCTTCCAGCCGCCGCAAACAGGAGCGGTAACCCTAACCCTGGTATGTGGGCGTCTGAGCGACTCCAACAGCAAAATAATATTTGAAGGCAGGATGGTAATCTGGATTAATTGACTGACAGACCATGTTTTCAGGAGGACTTTCTCACTTTAAGACATAATTAAACTACGTTTTTCCTAGGGATGCACGATATTGGGATTTTGGCCGATATC
>NW_015156725.1:0-1465 GCF_000732505.1 Cyprinodon variegatus
CATAAATATGCCGGCAGTTTACCCAACATGGCCTTGTATAGATAAATATACAAATGAAGTTGTCTACGTAGACTTAGTGACGGGTTAATTGGGTTAGAGAGCAACAAAACAAGATCTCGCAGAAGCATACAGAATTATGGACTCAATGAAGAGGTTTATCTGGATTTAATTGGACAGCCTAGAGGTATCCCAAATGAATTGAAAGCACGACATGAGTTCCTTGCAGGACTAGAATCCACTGTGCCTTGGGTTGCAATTAATAAAAACGTTGAATGGATAAACTATGTTTACTATAACCAACAGAGAATGATTAATTTACAATAGAAGGAATGTGGCATTAGGGGACCAATTACATGAGACCAGTAGAATGGCAATTCAAAATAGACAAGCTTTAGATTATATTTTAGCCAAAATGGGAGGAGTTTGTCATCTTATTGGTATGGAATGCTGTACATACATACCTTTGAACACTGCACCAACAGGAACCTTTCACACAGTATTAACTAAACTAAACAAGTTAAACTAGAAATGCAACAAAATGCTGGCCATGGTGGTTTTTCCCTAAAGAGCCTGGAGCAAATTTTAGGTGAATGACTAGCACATGCAGTTAAGATTGGCGTAAGTACACTTAGTTGAGCAGTATTCACATCACCATGTAACATCACAAAGTATTTCATCTGCAATGAACTACAGGGGGGAATGCTGAAGCCATTTTACTGCCTTATATAGCCTCCTTCATGGCCTTATACTTGCTTAGCAACAAAGCTGAAGGTCAAGTATGAGTCTTGGTAACAACAAGGTTTCTAAGGGCTGATTCATACGCAATTAGATGATGTAAGAGGAGGTTTGGAGTAATGCAGCCTATAGGGCTGACCAGCACACGTGAGTTCCAGTAAGATGTCAACACAATATTCCGTTGTGCATGTGCATCCACACAGTGTGATACTGAGACTATAAGACAAACTGAGATGCAATGAGAAGTGGGGAACGAGCTGAGATTGTCTGTGTGAGATGTAAAAGCGCTGTGATACGTGTACTAAGGACAGCATGTCAATTTGATCTGTAAAATAAACGCTTCTTCTCCCGTCCTGTGAGGCAATCAGATAATCGACTGAAGGCGTCTTGATTTTTGAGGTTCTACCATTTGAACATCCACAGAAGCAGAAGGGTTTTCTGACTAAAGATGTAGGGTATTTTCAAGGGTTTCAGTTAAATCCGTCATAGGTTGGAGCTTTGTGGCTGACGCATGTTCCAGAATCCAAGAAAAACAATAGCTTCCGCTGACGTCACGTTTTTGCCTTTTTATTTTAAAACAAAGGTGATAACCAAAAACGAACACAAACAAAAATATACCTCCTAAGCTTTCACAAAGCTAAATCTAAGGTTCCACAGAGTAACAACACGAGCATGGCCCGAGCAAGACACGGTCAGAAAACCATGATGCACCAACCTTCCTCCTCCCATG
>NW_015156726.1:0-1465 GCF_000732505.1 Cyprinodon variegatus
GCCGCATTCCCCAGGTCAAGCCACTTTTGAACCAGAAACAGCGGCAGAGGCGCCTGACCTGGGCTACAGAGAAGCAGCACTGCACTGTTGCTCAGTGTTGCATGTCATTTGGAAATCAATGTGCCAGAGTCTGGAGGAAGACTGGGGAGAAGGAAATGCCAAAATGCCAGAAGTCCAGTGTCAAGTCAGTGAGGGTCTGGGGTGCCATGTCAGCTGCTGGTGTTGGTCAACTGTGTTTTATCAAGGGCAGGGTCAATGCAGCTATCAGGAGATTTTGGAGCACTTCATGCTTCCATCTGCTGAAAAGTTTTATGGAGATGAAGATTTCATTTTTCAGCATGACCTGGTACCTGCTCACAGTGCCAAATCACTGGTAAATGGTTTACTGACCATGGTATCACCAGAGGTGTCAAGTAACGAAGTTACTGTACTTAAGTACAATTTTTAGGTATCTATACTTTACTCCATTCCTAATTTTTATTCCTACTTCTGACTTCTACTCATTACATTTTCACACAAGTATCTGTACTTTTTATTCCTTACATTTTTAAAACAAACGTTACTCGTTACTCGTTACTCTCGGCTTTGGTTTAAGGAAATCATCAGAAGCAAGCAGGTGTTCTTCAAACTGCAAACATGAATTGTCTATGCCATGCTACAATGTCGGAGTCAGAAAAAGATGTGGAAATGTCTGAAAGGTCGGACACAGGCGAGAGCGTATCAGGAGATGGAGACAACAAGACCTCGCTCATCCTTGGCCCTATCTCAAAGAATGTTTAGAAATAGTCAAAAATCTAGCTGTTTTTATTAAAGGTTACTTTATACTTTTATACTTTAAGTAGTTTTTGGAGCACATACTTTTCACTTTTTAAAGAGGTCAAGTTCATACTTCAGTTTTTACCGGTGTGTATTTATACTTCTACTTAAGTAACAACTGTGTGTACTTTTGATACCACAGGGTATCACTTTGCTCATTGGCCTGCCAACACTCCTGACCTGAAACCCATAGATAATCTGTGGGATATTGTGACGAGAAAGTTGAGAGACGCAAGACACAACACTGGATGAGCTAAAGGCCGCTATGGAAGCATCCTGGGCCTCCATAACACCTCAGCAGTGTCACAGGCTGATTGCCTCCATGCCACGCCACACTGAAGCAGTCATTTCTGCATTGAGTGCATAACTGTACATAATTATTTGAAGGCTGACCTTCTTTTGTATTAAAAAACACTTTTCTTTCATTGGACAGATGAAATATTTTCTAAAATAAATTTCTGGGATAGGAATTTTGGATTTTCATGAGCTGTATGCCAAAATCACCCATATTAAGACAATAAAAGACCTGAAATATTTAAGTTAGTGTGCAATGAATCTAAAATATATGAATGTTCAAGTTTTATCATTACATTATGGAAAATAATGAACTTTATCACAATATGCTAATATTTTGAGAAGGACCTGTATG
>NW_015156727.1:0-1465 GCF_000732505.1 Cyprinodon variegatus
CCCTGAGGCTCCCTGCAGACCAGTGGAGGAAGGTGGGCTCTGTGACCTGTGAGGCCACCCAGGGCTCCCAGTCTGCAGTCACAGAGACACTGAGGAGAGACCAGTGCTCCCAGTACTGAGCTTGTTCGCTCATGAATGTATGTTTCTCAGCTAATGCATTTTCTGTGCACTCTTTCAGTTTTTTTATTACTTTTACCTATTAATTCTGTTAAGACTGCATTTCTCAACATAAATGATTTTTTTTTTCAAAAGCTCAATAAAGAATCTTATAACAGAACTGTATGCGTCATTGAAAAAAATATCAATCGAAATAATTAGAAACATTGCTTTAAATTTTTTATTAAGGTTAGAAAATGATTTAATAAAAAAATTTAAGTCGTATTTCATTGATCAGCACTAACCTATATTGTGGAAATCTGTATATCAATAATAAAAAAAATATATATACCGGTATATATTTTTTCTCCCTAAGTGGTAATGTTGGCATAAATAAGGAGTAGAAACAGTAAATTCAATTCAGTCCAGTTTATTTATATAGCTCAAATTCAACACGTCATCTCAATGCACTTTACAGTTCAACCAGATCATACAGTCAAATTGATTCAAGGTTTTCTATCTAAGGAAAACCAGTTGATTGCAAGGACAAGGACTCAAAGGCAATCCCACATACTAAGCATGTTTGTGCTGACAGTGGAGAGGAAAGACTCACTTTTAACAATAAAAAAACCTCCAGCAGAAGCAGATTTAGTGTTAATGGCCATCTGCTGAGGCTGACAAGTCATTATAATCAACAATTAAGGGGCTGCTAGATGGTCAGTGGGTAGCACTACTTCCTGGTAGCAAGAAGGTTAGGGTTCGATTCCCAGCCCAGGGTCTTTCTGCATGAAGTTTGCATGTTCTCCCTGTGCATGCTTGGGTTCTCTCCAGGTATTCCAGCTTCCTCCTATGACTGTTAGGTTAATTAGCTTCTCTAAATTCTCCTTAGGTGTGAGTGTTTAGTTGTTTGTCCTGTTTTTCTCTGTGTTGCCCTGCGATGGACTGGCGACCTGTCCAGGGTGTACCTTGCCTCTCGCCCATAGACAGCTGGAGATAAGCAACAGCACCCTTTGCGACCCCATTTGGGATAAAGCATGTGAGAAAATGGAAGGATTGGTAATCATAAAGTGAAAGAGTACATGTTTGAATACAAAAATATTTAAAAGCACAAGTCTTTAAACAGTTATGTTCTATGCCAAATCTTAACCCTTAATGATTTTAATATAGATTTACAGCTTAACAGAATTAGTCCCATGAATTATTATAGATATTTGTGTCTATTTTACAATATAAGTTAAATAAAACTTTTATGAAAAATCATAAATGGCATTTCCATAGAGCCATTTTGCATCAGCAGCTTCATGCTCCAGTGCTCTGGTAGAGTTTATAGTCCTGAGAGTTGAACCCTGGATGACTGACAGCTGTCCTT
>NW_015156728.1:0-1463 GCF_000732505.1 Cyprinodon variegatus
CTATCTATCTATCTATCTATCTATCTATCTATCTATCTATCTATCTATCTATCTATCTATCTATCTATCTATCTATCTATCTATCTATCATTTTCTTTATTACCTCTGTGGTTGAAAGTAGCTGTTTCTCTCTGTCATACTGGGTTATGGGTTATATTTTTTACCGAAAGCTATAATCATTCTGCACCCAATCTTCCCCATATGTAATATTCCAATCACTGATAGACGATATACATTTATATGCAATTCATATTTATTCCATAACCTACATATACCATATTTATTTCTCAGTACTCTGCACTTTAAACCAATTTCCACATGTTTACATAGTACATAGTTAAATATGTCATCTATTCTTCATATTCTTTCTGCCCTATCTTTGCACTGATGTTGGTGGCTTTAAATGTTATTTCACCGTATGTAAGGCATAAAGACATTCTGATTTAAATATATATCAGGAGAAATGAAAAAAATGCCTTTATCTCTAATTTAAGTATGTTTTTAATATTAACTGTAAAAGTCTTCAGGAAAACTTATAAATAGATAAAGGCAGCCACTGCTCCCAGTTTCCTCTGTGTTCCTATGGTTGCTGATGACGCAGGCAGATATATATTTGCAAATACCTGACACTGTCGGATATTTAAGGACACAAGTATATTTGGCTGCAAGATGCCAGCAATGGCCAACGTTCAGACTTTTTCACAGTAAGACCTACAAGCAAGGATTTCTCCACTGTCTTCATACAATCCTTATCTTTCTTCTGCGATGGCTGGAAAATCACACAGGTTATAAAGTCCATACAACTTCGTTTACGTCATTAAGACATTGAGAAAGTGGGATTTGCTGAACAGCATAACAACAGTTCAAATACAAAGACATCTTCCTAGACGCAGTGATGCTTAAATTAGACTAACATTTTTGAAATAAAACCTTGTCTTAGTAACCAGGCTCATAATATTGATTACGGTCATAAAATGTCAACGCCTCCACCTAATGGTTTAAGAGCAGATAAATAGTGAGCTGTGGCTCTAGTTTGTGTTTCTCCCAAGAGGTTTGGAGAGATTTCCAGGCTGTTGTGATGTGCTTTACGTGTGGCTTCAAAACTGGTTGTACAAAACTGTTTTATCACCGATTTAAGGGCCTCTTAAGTTTAGGAAATCATCTGACAATTTAAAAATCCATGTGAGGCAGCCTTAACTTGTACTTTCTGAAAAAGTTGTCAGGGCTCCAGTTTTTGTGTTTGTCTGTTTGTCTTGTCTTTGTGTTCTCCCTTCCACCACCAGGAGGCGCCTGGTTCTGGTCCGCCTCCTCACACACCTGCGAACGATTACCTCATCACCGGACTGTTCTTAAGCTACTGGTTGCCACTATCTCGACGCCAGAGTGTTTGCAATTTTGGGGTACTCTAGCCAAGCCTTGTTTATTCTGAGCCTTATGTGAGTTTTTGCATTTCGAGTTTTTGT
>NW_015156729.1:0-1463 GCF_000732505.1 Cyprinodon variegatus
TTCTGTCGGAGCCGCTCAGACCCCCACATACAAGCGGTGCGCCGACAGTAGGAATCCCATTCAACAGGAGACTCTGGCCCAGTCGCGGCTGGTAGGTGTTTTTCATCTAAATAATCTAAACTGCAGGCACAAGGATAATAAAAGCAAACATATTCTGCCGGCAGATTTCTGCATTTTAAGTTAATTCATGCCTTAATAAACTGTTTCAGAGGAGCGATCGCAGCGCTCTGATCATCAGCGCTGTGTATCTCTCCCTCAGTTTCTCTGATTGGTTGACGCGGCGCGTTGAGCAGCAAAAGTTACATTTTTCCATCTCGAGCAGCAGCGTGTTTGCGGCGCGTCAGATGCTTAAAAGCGCCCGACGCGCTGCTTAAGCTGCTCAGACGCGCTGCGCCTGTCGCTCAAAACGCGCTGCGGGACCATTTGCTGCACCTTGACGCGCGTCAACCATTGACTTTGCATGTCAACTCGCTGCTTCTGCCGCGCCTGCTGTGTCCGGTGTGAACGCAGCATTAGGAACGACACTGTCTGAAAATCTCCACTGATACAGAGGCTGAAGCTAAAAGCTTTCAGGCACACCAGGTTCCACCCAGTCTGGACATCCATGCATGTGACACACATGCAGGATTTACTGTACAGGACTGTTTTAGGAATTTCTAGGTGAAAACATGCATGGCTAAAATCATATCTGTTTGTTTCACTAAAGCCTGAATTTAAAACCAAACGTAGTTCAGGACGTAGAAACTAGAGATAAATGAACCAGGTTTCATTCTTTAGGAGACATTCATCAACACGTGGTTTCTGAATACCACCTCTCATGCTACATTCAGACCACATGGGCTGGAAACAGCAAAGAATCTTCTGCTGCTTCATTTCTGATGCTTGTCCACATTAAGGTCAGGCGTCCAGTAAAGTGCATCCAGATGCGTCTGATGCTTCTGCTGCTCCTGTGTTCAATGCCAGAGAGCAGCTTTGCTATATTAGCTGTGATCAGCGGGTAAAGAGTAGTTTATATCTATTTTTAAGCAAGAAAGTCCTCCTGAAAACTTCGTCGGTTCAGTCAGTTCATCCAGATTACCATCCTGCCTTCAAAGATTATTTTAATAAAAGGAGCCGCTCAGACCCTCGTACAGCTTCCAATTTCACTGGATGGTCTGGTGTGCTAAAAGGGAGTTTTTCCTCTCCACTGTCGCTACAAGCTTGCTTAGTGTGAGGGGTTGCCTTTGAGCCAATGAGTCGATGCAATCAGCTGGTTTTCCTTACATAGAAAACTTTGAATCAATCTGACTGGATGATCTGGAAAGTGCCTGAGATGACATGTGTTGTGCTATAGAAATAAACTGAAATTATGAAATGAAAGCTTAATGCTACGTTCACACCGGACGCAGCAAAATCGCGTCTGCTGCTTCATTTTTGCTGCTTGTACCAGTTAGTTCTGACGCGCGGCTGAAGCAGCTTTGCTG
>NW_015156730.1:0-1462 GCF_000732505.1 Cyprinodon variegatus
TAGAGCCCGAGGCTGCACTATGTGAGTTTAAGATATCTGATCATGGGGGGAAAAAAAACAACAACAAAGAACTAGAACACAAACATGGAGACTGGACAAAACTGAGGATCCGGTAATTACAAACAGGGAAAGAAAAACAGAGCAAAACAGAGTAGCAGGCAACGAGGAAAACGCAGGTGAAAAGTACCAACTGATGAGCAGTGGAAAACCAGTGGAAATGTTTCACTCCACAGTTTCTCAGTCAGTCAGCTCGTGTAGTCCAGATGTAATGATGTATCAGCAGAGCTTTGAGGCAAAAAATTTCTTACAGATTAAGCCCGGCTTACACTGTGCGATTTTTTACATCGTTGCACGCAGCTGCTGCTCACATCTCAGGATTTATGTTCGGCCGGACGCTCTCATGCGATCTACCGTACCTGCTTACACTGTACCACTAAAAACCACATGGGACTCAGCTCTGCAGGGAGATGGAGCTGCTCTCACTCGTCTATCCAGAAGCCAAACAAATAGAAGAGGAATATTAAGCTAGCTATAGTAAAACGCGCTGCCGTGGAATTTTCTGCAATTTTGTGATGAAAGCCCTAAAAAGAAAAGGCGACGACATATTTTGGAAAAAAGACATGGCCGAGCAAATGTGGCTACTACGGTCCGTCAATTTTACAGACAGAACTGCATTTCATTCATTGCATCCCTGCCACGCTGCTGTGTTTACAGAAGAGTCCTTGTTTGCGCATGCGCAGTGAGCAATTTGCCCACGACAGTCAGGACCTCACGATTCCTGATCGGGAGGTGGTCGTGAGAGGCTGATCGCCGCTCGTAACCCCCTGTACACTAAACGACTCACGATGCACGGTCATCCTGAAAGTCGAAAGTTTCTCGCACGACTGGAAAATCGCCCCAAAAATCGCACAGTGTACACCCGGTTTTAATGATTTCCATTGCTGGAGCCAAAAAAAGTTCTGTAAGCAAATGTAATTCAGTCTCCTGAATGCTCTTGAATCTGAATGTTGAGAGAAAGATTTCAGAAATGTCATTGTTGTCTCATGTGAAGTGGCTTTGACTGTTAGGTGATGTAAAATCCAGTCTTTTATGATAGAAAGTGCAAGAAGCGGCTAAGCCTTCTAGCTTTTAAATCACACATCTAAACTCGTTGGCGCTAAAATCCAACTCTTCCAAATCTTCATAAATTAGTTCTTTAAACCTTTTTATATCTTCATTCAGTCCTATAATTTTAGAATTTAGAAAAAGTGAAATTGTATGTAGTCATTACATGTAATAAATACATTTTTTAAAACTGATTCTCTTAAAGTATTCAGGCGTTTTTTTGAACGTTTTTTGCAAGCAGATTTAATATAATGAGGACCCCAATATCTCACAAACACAAGTTCATGTTCTGCTCCTGGTTTGCTTTTTGTTCACCTGTAGATTCTCTCCTCATCACATATTAATCTGTTTCTTTGAG
>NW_015156731.1:0-1462 GCF_000732505.1 Cyprinodon variegatus
GTTCTGCCTCTGAACCTCTGTGATTCACATGTTCGTGATCATCCTCTGTCAGATTTACATGGTCACTAACCTGAGTTTTCCCCCTCCACAGATTCCTGACTTAGACTTCCTTGCAGTCACTGCAGATCCACTGTTTTTCAATAAACACTTTTTAAATAAATCTAACTACCTGTCTGCCTCAATTACTGTGCCCTCTGTTCTGAGCTCTGACAGAATAATCTGGTCAAATATGGACCCATCAGCAGACAGACAGTGCCATTCGGGTATAGAAGAAAGTATATCTCAGCTCAAATTAGGCATGCAGGTTTCTTTTTTGTAGGCAAGAAGGGTAGTTATCTTAGACTTAGACTTATACAGGGACAATTATAATCTATGCAGGGTCTGAGAGACCCTGCATAGATTATAAATGTTTCAATGATATCACGGTTAAGAACTGTTACACTATTCCTCTAATCAACTCTGCTATTGACCAGATTCTGCGAGAAAAGCTTTTTACTAAAATGGATCTCCATTGCGCACAAAATGTGCTACACTGTAGTCGAAACACACCGGGCACTCAAACCAAGCCATCAGCTCCGGGGCTGGTCCAAGAACCAGCCAATATCCCTGACGATTTTAAATTTACCCCTGGACATTTTTTTAGGTATGAAAAGTAGGACATGTCTGGTAAAAAGAAGACCTTTAGTCACCCAAGCTAAAATTAGACCTGCCTGCGGGTTAGCCTCAGAGGTCCTGCTTGTTGACGTGGTCCTCTCAACATCAGAACTTTTTTTTTAATTATCCATTAAATGGGCCATAAAGTGAAGCTTAAAAGTATAATGTCATTGCCTTTAATTATCTTAAAACTTACATTTATTGAACAACAGAAAAGAGCACTTTCAACCTAATACTCTGAGTTCTGTGAGTGCTGACCTAGGAGCTGCTGCTGCCGCTGTCAGCTGTCAATCTCGAGAATGGACAAGTCTGCTCTAATGAATAATCTGTAAAGAGGGAGGGGCGAGAACAACATCCAGGGACTTTGTCCATTCTCTGTCTTCTTCTTCTTGTGAATTGGAACAATGCTAGGGCTGAGTCGGATTATGTTTTTGAGCAGACGAGCATATGAGAGCGCACAAGAACCCATATTGAGAAACATCCTCTGTCTTTTTACAGGACCTGGTTAAGCTACAAGGCTTGGCTTCATATTGGATCATACAAAAAACAGACTTGACTTGAGAAAGCCTCAGAAGGGCAAGATTTATGTACAAAATCTAAACCTGTAAATTGAATTATACTTTGTTTTTATAAAGTATTTTTATAATGTTTTTTGTTGTTGGCATTTATATAAATATACTGGTGTGATTACTATGTATACATTTGAATGGTTTTTGGTATACCTCTATTTTTATTTTTTTTTAACAGTGTCCTGTCAGGCAATGTGGCAATAAAAATAATTGTCTTGATGCCAAAAAGAGAGCCCAAC
>NW_015156732.1:0-1461 GCF_000732505.1 Cyprinodon variegatus
GCAATCATTATAATCAGCTGTGCTAAAGCAGGGAAACCTCTAAAACCTGCAGGACAGCGGGCCTCGAAGACCGAGGCTGGGGATGCCTGATTTAGAGGATAAAGTTTGATTTAACTAAAAAAGTTAAAAGGTTGGTAAAATATTTAATTATGATAGTATGGTTTCTCCAATGCTTTAATAGTTATACATTTATTTTAAGGTCAAAGGATCATTCATTTATTCTGGGGAATTATTTATGTTAAAGAATGTTCAGTTAAAGTTTGTTTAAATCAAATTAAATAATTGTTTTTTGTTTTGAGGTTTTTTTACCTGATGGTGCATCTTCTGCTGCTAATCTGGCTCTGCGAAATCCTTCGTTTGTATAAACATACAGCAAATGATGCTGAAATAAAGCATTAAAATTGAAAGGCTGTTCATTTGATTGAGTGCAGTTGGAAACTTCACTTCAGAGGCTGCTGTCCATTTAAAATGTAGAATTGCACAAAAAATTATCCCAAGACATATTATTTCCAAAAACAAAACCAGTACTTTGGAGAACATGAGAAAACATGTGAGGCTTTATGGTTTAAAGCAGGTTTGGTGTTTGCTGGACTGTAGTTTTGTGATAACAATCCTCAAACATAAAAATGTCAGGCAGCCTGAACTGGAGTGGGAAAAGGAGGAGGGAGGGGAAGAAGTTTTCCACAAACTGGCTTCCATTCAGGACATAGAAGACATGTTGATAATAGACCGTCAGCCCAGCAGGTAGCACTAAAACATCTAACGCAGCTTTCTCAGTCACTATTTCTACCTGAATGTTTTGTTATCTCGTTAACATGCTGGTTCTCCAATAGGACCTGTTCCCGCCGTCCGACCTGCGACTATCCCAGCCTTCTGTGTCCCGGCCTGGTAATGGCAATGCTGCAGTGACACAGGCCCATTCACAGGAGGATACCTGACACTGAGCTGCAGCTCCCGCATGCGGATTAGGGCTGGCATTCCTCCACCAGAGTGCTCCATTCGTCTCACATATGATTCTGTGTTCTTCACTCTACCCGACTCTTAACTTTCATTTGGAGGGATTTTCATTGTGCTTAGTTTCTTTTTTTTCTCACTTTGGTAACAATTTAAAATGCTGATTAGAAAAACTCCTCATCTAACACATTATTTCGTTCTTATTTCTTTAGCTGAATAGGACCATTGAAGACATATTTTTAAAATCATTAATGCTTCTATTCTTTTTAATTGTTATAAGACATCAGCATCGGTCAGCAAATATTTCTTAATATTTCTTAATATTTCCATCTGTAGGTATTGGCTGATTCATGCGTGTTTACGCCGATTTATTACTATAGGCAACATCCATGCCTACAGCTTACATGAAGGGCATCTTTTGCATACATTTGCTACCTATTGGTAGTGTTTTGTTTGATTTCACCAAATTGAGACTAGGGCTGCAACTAACGATTATTTTGCAAATCC
>NW_015156733.1:0-1461 GCF_000732505.1 Cyprinodon variegatus
CAAAACATTTAGACTCTTACTTGTTCTATTTGTTTTTTGCTGTGAGTAGAGAGGTGACACAGGACTATGACACAAGCATTTCCATCATTGTAAGTAAGGAAGACAAACTCTGGCTAGATCAGAACAGGGCTCAATACCATGCAATAAGGGCTGTATGATGTCTTGTTCTCCTTTTCAAAGATGCAATTTAATACCAACTGAATTGTTAAAATGAGGAGGATTTGTCCCCTTGGAAAAAAGGCTGTTGCGCCCCAGGGGCTTCCTCACCGGTTCTTTTCCTGGGAGCAAGTTATTTACTACTCTTAACTCAAACTGGGTAAAACCATATAAAAAGGACTATAAAACAGGAGTAAAAAATAACAGAGTTTATTCCAGATCCGGTCGTTACAGGACAGAGAAAATGCTTGGAGCTAGCACAGCTGTGGGCTCATCCGGCAAAGATTGAGCCCCGAACAGGGTCATCTACTGCTTCTTATGGCTCCTGAGTCTATGTGATGCATCATGTTGATGATTAGCTGTCCGTATCAGAAACTGACATGCCATCCATGTGTTGAACTTCATGCAGCTTGCTTTTATGCTTCAGGGTTACAGATAGCTATCCTCTATCAGACCGGCTCCAAGATGTGCCCATATCCTGTGTATTCTTAAAGACACAAAGGCTGTCCTGATTAGATGACCTCTGTACACACCGTGGCATCCACAACGTGAAGGAAGGCCTTCTACTCTGTCTAATCTGACTAACAAAACAACAATGCACATAATGTATAAATGATAAACCTAACAGAATGAAATCCATCGATCTATGTTTATTTAACTGGAGTGAATTGTTGAATAAGTTTTCTCCACGACGCCTCATATATTAAATGCAGTGGTGGCTTGCCAATATAGGGCAAAGGCTCAGAAGGACAAAATGTATGTACGGTACAAAAAGTAAACATGTACATGAATTTTTTTTTTTTTTTTTTTTAGTTAAGTATTTTTATGTTCTTTGTTGTTGTCATTCATATAAATATTCTGGTTGGATAATTTATTATAGGTTTGATTTGTTATTGGTATACTTACATTTTAATTTATTGCCAATGAATAAATGGCTGTTCTTGGCAGATGATCACTGACATATTGACCCTTTTGTAATGCTTCTGCTCTTATGCCCTACTTTAAGAAGTGTGACAAGAATCTTTAGAGCACAGGATGTTTCCAACTACCATTACTTCCTGTTTTCAGTAAAAATAAAAAAAAATCATCTGTTGTTAAAATGTAGCGTATAGCGTACAGAATTAAGCTGTCCTCCACTACACATTTAATTTGAAAGTCGGCTTTATTTTATGGAGCCCCTCTGATGACATGGTCAAAAAAACATTTTAATTGTAGTCACGAAGTAGTATTTTGTGGCCACGCAATAAGTATAACGTGCACACGAAATACTATTTCATGGCCACGCAATAAGTTTAACGTGCGCAC
>NW_015156734.1:0-1460 GCF_000732505.1 Cyprinodon variegatus
GATGGATGGATGGATGGATGGATGGATGGATGGATGGATGGATGGATGGATGGATGGATGGATGGATGGATGGATGGATGGATGGATGGAGTCTGTTGCAAACCCAGTTTTGAAGTATCTAGCTTAAAAATGTGACATAATAAAAACACACTGATAGAGAGTTGCAGAAAATGCTTCTTTTGAAAGAAAATCTAACAAAACCTATGTCAAATATAGCTTTATTTGTTTATTTTGCTCCAAAAGGAACAAAAGTTCTCATGTAACATGTACACCACAGACCCTTTAGAAAAACATTCAAGGCAGCTAATCAAAAGAGGGGATGTTTTGCCCAAGGCTTCTCTACAATCTAATTTGTGTGGCTCCCAGCTGGCTATAATCTGGTTCAGATTCAGCTTTTCTAACTAGGGGGCATACATGCTCGTTTGAATGAAGGAAAAGTGACAGTGGAACAGCTAGCAAAAAGCAGAATCAATTCTTGCAGCTGTTGCTTGTAATTTATTGCTTTGCAACTGGACTGTGACTCAAACACAAATTGTGATTTTTAAAACAGCAGAAATCTTAGGCTCAAAGTGCAGCTGTGGGGTGGAGGAAAGAGAGAAAGCTCTCCAGGCAGTTAAAAAAAAAACCCTCCTGCTTCCCAGAGGTTCCTGGTGCAGTTGTTGAAATATTTAAGGTCAGCTTCATAACGTCCCTGATGATTATCTGTGTCAGTTTTAAAAATACTCAATGAAAACATCCCTGCATTGGAAATTTAAAGTAAACAAAGAAAAACAAGAAGCAGGAATTTACTGAAAGGCCTGATTGACAGCACCTTCGTGTAAAGATGTTTACAACTGCTTTTCATAATAAGGCATGTCCTTGAAATATATAATTATGCACCAAACCTACCATCATTCCCAATGCTAGATAGCCTTGCAAACCATGATTTTTTGGATAATGTATGATTAAAATTAGCTCTTTTGTCTCCATGGTAACTATTGGCAGTTCTGATGTGAATCAATTCCCGGGCCTTCCCCTTCTTCATCTACCCAAACCAGTTAGGGTGCAAGAAATGGTCTGAGATTCAGGCACAGGATAAAATCCTGTTACATTACAAAAGTGTTTTGCCTGATTCCCAGCAGAAGCAGGGGATGCACAAAACAGAACGTAGTGATAACACATTCATAAAGGCAATTCTAAACATGCATAAATGGATGCAACTTGTAAGAATTTTCTGGGCTCATGTGCCTCCCCTTTAAAATGCTGCCCTGGGCAACTGCCCAAACAGTATGTCCCTCACCAAAATATTTCCCTGAGAATATTAGCAGTTATCAGTTATTACTCAAAGTTGTTTGAGCTGTTGGGTAAAGTATAAAAAACAAAAAAATATATGAATAATAATAAAGACAATCACATAATTTTTAAAAGAAATATGGGTCTAACTTTTCAAGAAGCATATAATATGCAACATAAGGCTGCAT
>NW_015156735.1:0-1460 GCF_000732505.1 Cyprinodon variegatus
TTTGACTTGACTTTGACCATTCATTCAATAGTATCACAGTAAAAAGTAATACAAAATCAGTATGTTTGCACTTAATAGGTAAGGGCTGCACAGTGAAACAGTGGATAGCACTGCTTGCAGTAAGAAGCCTCTGGGTTCAATTACCGGCCCGGGGTCTTTCTGCATGGAGTTTGCATGTTCTCCCTATGCATGCATGGATTCTCTCCGGGTACTCCAGCTTCCTCCTGTTAGGTTTATTCTTTATACATCATGTGCATTGTTATTTTTTTTAGCTAGATTAGACATTGTAGAAGGCCTTCCTTCACTTGGCCTCTGTACACACAGTGTACGGAGGCCATCTAATCAGGACAGCCTTTGTGTCTTTAAAAATACACAGGATATGGGCACATCTAGGAGCTGGACGGATAAAGGAGAGCTATGTGTAATCCTGGGGTAAAGAGGCAAGATGCATGAAGTTCAAGGCATGGATGGCATGCCAGTTTCTGATACGGACAGCTGAGCATCCCCCTGATGCAAAACATAGACTCATGAGGTATAAGAAGGAGGAGATGACCTTGTTCGGGGCTCAATCTTTGCCGGACGCTCGCTGACGTTTTTTGAGCCCACAGCTGTGCTGACTCCAAGCAATTTCTCTGTCCTGTAACGACCTTCCAGGAATAAACGCTGTTACTTTTTTACTCCTATTTTATAGTCCTTTTTTATATGGTTTTACTCAGTTTGAGTTAAGAGTAGTAAATAACTTGCTCCCAGGTAAAGAACCGGTAGGGAAGTTCCGAGGTGCAGCCACCTTCAAGGGGACCTAACTTCCATATTAAACACTCCCATAGTCCAAAAACATGACTCCTATGTTAATTGGCTTCTCTAAATTCTCCTTGGATGTCAGTGTGTGCATGGATGGTTGTTTGTCGTGTTTGTCTCTGTGTTGCTCTGCGATGGACTGGGAGACCTGTCCAGGGTGAACCCCGCCTCTCATCCATAGACAGCTGGAGATAGGCACCAGCACACCCCAGCAGGGATAATGGATGGATGAAATAGGTAAGTAAAATTATTTGCTAATGGATTTTCTAACTCGAAATAAGAACATATGTATAACAATCATATTCTAGGTACCAAAAATACTCATTCTATCAGCAAATAGTTTGAATTTCAAGTTCAAATGAAGGGAAAATACATTTATTTATCTTCAGATTATCATTGCAGTGAGGATGTCTTCATCTCATGCTGCGCTGTGCAGAAACTCAGTCTGCACAAATGAAGATTAATGCATGTTATATTCTCTACAAGAAGCACAACGTATATTTCTTGTTCTCAAAGATGTGAAAAAGAAAATTGATGCAACTTTCTTCTCACAGACCCCTAATGGGGTTTCCAGCTGCTTGTTTTTGCCGCCTGGGCAGAACTTTTTACCCCAGGGTGTTAGGATGTAATATAAAAACTTTGATTAAGATCAAATAGGATTA
>NW_015156736.1:0-1459 GCF_000732505.1 Cyprinodon variegatus
GTGAGCTTCAATGACTGAAACTGTAGCTCATCATAGATTCACACTGTCAGGTCTAAGCACCTAAAACATCATACATACATACAGGGAAAGAAAGAAGGCACAGAGACAATTAACTTAGTTTTACTCGCAAGGAGAGTAGGTAGAGACTGCGGCGTTTACAAATCTCCAACCCACTCTGCCGGTCTTCAGCTTTCTCCTCACTATTTATTGAAGTCAAGGGATGTCCCTAATTACACAAGCTGAGGTCTAACTAAGGGAAAGGGAAACACAATGATCTTACTTTAAACCTCAGCACATAGGTTAAGAAGAAAGCATGTGGTTGTTTTACAATTGAATTGTTCCAAGAACACATGTTTAGAAGAAACATGTGATAGAGGATGTTCAGGCCTCGTTCACAACCCATCCGTTGCATGACCTTTATCTGGAACGATCTTTAGCAAGAGTTAATAAACGATAAATCACACGTTATACATCATAATAGTTCATTAGTACACAACCCATGAAACACAAACGGAGTATAAATAAAATATTTCTAACACACACTGAGCCTGAAAGTGTGCATAAGCAGAAAATGCTAGCTAACAGGACAAGCCCGTAGAACGGCCTCACGTACACATATCACCAGAATGATTGACAATTAGGAGGACCACTTATTTAGATGATCCACCTGGAAATAAAAGATCGTTCTCTATACCTTTAAGGCTTTATATGTGAGAAGGAGGATTTTAAATTTTATTCTAAAATGTGAAGAAATAATAGCTAGTTGTGTTTATCCATGTTTTTTATAGTAATCCCAGTGGAAGTTGTTTCTAGGAAGCCCTCTGATGTTTTTTAAAGAACAAACTACTAAAGGAAAACCAATGGATATAGCAGACAGGTCAGGGAGACAGTTATAGGGTGTCAGTTGTTGGTATAACTTCAACTGTCATTAGCCTGCAGTGGCAAAGCAGCTTGGCCATGCTAGTTCATTCAAAAAGGATACGTTTCCTTTAATTTCTAAATCAGTCAGATAAAGGCTTTCTAAAATTAGTTGTAACATAAAAAAGATGAAGGAGTCTTTGATAAGGTTTAGCCAATAAGTAAGCTTGAGGATGAGCTGTTTATTTCTGGGCTTGAACCTTCACACATCCACCCAAAACAAAAGGCCGGAAGCAAATTGACCTCCCTCCATTCGCAGGTTATCGCATGCCATTTACTGACTGCTTGTAGAAGCTGTGTACCTCATGGAATTGGGGTCACTCTGACTTTTGTTTACTAAGGCGTATGAATTTTTTTCCCCATTTTTTTTTCTCCCCAAGAATTGATTCCATTAGAGTCTTAAAGATTAAGCAATAGATGACAATTTTGGGTACAAATCAGAACATAAGAGGTGCTTATCATTATATACGCAAAAGCTTAAAGACGCAAAAAGCAAAGCTGATAATTAGAGTTCTTTTGTGAGCTGTTTGGTGCTCTATTA
>NW_015156737.1:0-1459 GCF_000732505.1 Cyprinodon variegatus
GCCTCCTCTTTTCCTGTTTGGCTGTGACTCCATCCTGGAGAGAAACATCAGCTGTGCTGCTGCCATCAACACCTTTGTCTATAAATGTTGGAGATCGGCCTTTTTTTCAGAGTAGTCCTGTTTCTCTGACTGTGACTAACTGGATGTGCTCTCCTCATCCTCTGACATGGGAGCTGGCTCGGAGCTCGTCTGCCTGGCTGTGTGTTTCCTGGACGGGGCCGCCTTTTACAGTTGCTTTTTGTATTTTCCTCTCTACTGTCGCTACAAGCATGTTTAGTGTGAGGGATTGCATTTCAGTCAATGAGTCGATGCAATAAACTGGTTTTCCATAGATAGAAAACTTTGAATCAATTTGACTGTATGATCTAGTGAACTGTAAAGTGTATTGAGATGACATGTTTGTATTTGTATTTCTCCTTTCTTAAAAAAAAACAAACATAGTTTTTCTAGGCAGTAGAATTTCTGCTTCACATTTTTTGCTTCAGGTGACTCCTAATAAAAGACAATGGCATCAGGTGACCTAGGGAAGGAACACATCATTTGATGCAGAGGGGATGTTTTGTTAATATGGAGTGGGACATTAACTTTACAAAAAGAGAGTAAAAAAAAATGACAGAGGCAATTTAGCTGCAACTTTGTATCATTAAATTGTATTTATGTTTCTTTTCTGGAATCTTCCTCAGCCCAAAAACACCACCACCATACAGTGCCACTGAGACACTAGCTTAATTTTGATCGATTCATGTGGAGATGAACATTTAGCTTTGGAAATACCTCAGACCCTAAACTTTTCTAAACATTTCCCAAGGCAAGGATCTGCACCAATAATGCACTAACTGCACGTTCCTGAGAACAAACAAACATAAAATGTAAACTGTAACTGTGTGAAAACCTTTACAGGTCGTTAAATGTAAATGGAGTCAATCACAGTTGAACTTCCTGAAGAGCCATTAAACGTCCGAATGGCTTTTATGTTGGAAAGCATGGCTGAGATGCGCATCCAGAACAAGGAATGTATTGAACTCTGAATAAGTGGTGGCATAGTCCCCAGGGGTTCCTACATGGACAGTTTCCTCCATTGAATGATAGATCTGCTGCAATGCATCCGCTCAGGTAGTGTGGAATTAAAGGAGGTGTTTGTTTACTGCATGAATCTAGAACAGGCTGGAGGTTATAACCTCGCAGTTAATGAAGCACATGATTAGTGCTGTGATTGATAAATAAATGAATTTCTCCTCAGACGGCCTCTATACGTGTTAGAAAGTCAAATGGTCCTGATCCAATCACTATCAGTCACATGGCTGAACACGTGATTCTAATGATGATCCTCTTAAAAATGTGCTGAAAATATACACTCACCGGCAAAGATGGGAAGTAACGAAGTACAAATACTTCGTTACTGTACTCAAGTAGATTTTTCTGATATTTTTACTTTACTTTACTACTTATTTTTATGGCG
>NW_015156738.1:0-1458 GCF_000732505.1 Cyprinodon variegatus
AATCCAGGAGTCAGGACACAAGCTCTGCACTCAACACTCCCTCAAAATGAATTTCTTTAAAGGGACATGGGGGAGTGTTTGCCTTGTAGTTTAGCTCTGAGAAGGTTGCAAGCAGGTCGGACTGGTAATCTGTGATACCGGGCATTTTCCTGGTGGGCCGGTCCTGAATTCAGAGTGCGAGGGCCGGCCCTCCTTAAATAATAGCGGCCCCAACACTTATTCTCCGGCCGAATCACCTACCTTTGACAGTAAATAACTCAAGAAGCTAAAGAAGTAATACTATGTTAACTACCTAAATGATGCATGCTGTATATATAGCCCTTCCTTGTCATGCACATCCTTGTGACCTTTGACATATGGTGTCATTTCCTATTTCTTCAAACCTTGCAAAAGCCTAAATTATAATGAAACTAAAATGCTTTCTTTAAACCAAACTACGATGTTCCTCTTATATTTGGTGAATTTGTGTTTGAATATTTTGCAAAAATATGTGATGCATGATGGGGTTTTGCATCTAAAGGCTAACGTTTCCCGTCTTATGTGAATTGTTGCCAGGTTGGGATGTTTCCCAATCTGGCAGTTTAGGATGGGTAAGAAATGTTTTTCTTTAGATTTATGGCCTAAGAGATCAATAGACTTTGCTTCAAATTGGGCAAGATTTCATATATCCAGGCGGTTTATGAAAATGTTTTGGGCTGGAAAACGTGAGTCAGTGACATCTGGCAACCCTGCTGATGTGGTGTGTGTGGACGTTACACAGCAGCAGTCACTGTGGCGTCTGTATTAATAACCAAAACTAGTAAAACCGCATTGTAGAAGTCTTGGTGATGGTTGTTGTGTGATGCTTGGAGATAGATCGGTTAATCCACAATGTGTGTTCGTATTGTGTTTCATATTTAGGATGCACACATGGGCCGGTGTAGGTGGAAATATGCCAAGGCCAAAAATCATTCCCAGTCCGAGCCTGGTTGAAAGTACCCGGTTTGATCCCCACAGCCTCTTCTCTGGGTTCCTGAGCAAAGACCCTTGACCCCACACTGCTCCCTGGGTGCCGCACAATGGCAGCCCACTGCTCCCTAAGGGGATGGGTTAAATGCAGAGAGTTCATTTCATTTCTCTTTTCTTATGATAGTGTATAAAACGCTGGGAGAAAAAAAATGAAAAAGCAGCTAGCGAAGGGGAGTGGTTATTATGAAAAACATTGCGTTTAAAGCAATGTTTTTCTTACATAAACCTTGTTATCAACAATTTAAAGCATTTTCTTGTATTTTTGGCTTCTTTCGGTTGAGCATTTTCCAAACATCGACCCTAAGAGATACGTTAACAGTGAAATGATCAGTTGGCTGTTTCCGTTGAACCTCCATTTAGCTCCAAAATGTGTTCAAGCTGAAGGTTTTTCACCCTTTTCTTTGAGTTGGTGGATTGGGTTGTGGGTTTACAGGCCAAAGATGGAAACTT
>NW_015156739.1:0-1458 GCF_000732505.1 Cyprinodon variegatus
AACTAAAAGATCTGCCTCCCATTCTACTTTTAGAAATTCTAGGAACCACTAGTAAACCTGCAGACTGAGAGTGAAGTGCTCTGTTAGGAACATAAGGAACAATCAGATCTTTGATTTAAACAAGGAATGGAGGCGCGTCAGATGCGCTCCTGCTGCTAACCGGAGGAGGTTATACATCAGGAAACAAGGTCTGACTGGAAATTTTAATGACATTTATCTACAAAATATAACACTAAGAATGAGCCTTTAAGTTTATTCAAATATAAAATCCCATTTAACAATTATAAAAGACAATATAACACTATCTTATCTGTAATTTAATAATATCCAAAATAAACAGCCATATTCAAGCATTTTTAACAGACATTAATGTTTGTACTAATTTACTTATAGACTGTTTGGAAATCTATGTAAGATAAAATGAATGTTGATATTCTTCCTCTGTTTGTTCTTGCCTTATCCTATTTCTAGAAGTATAAATAGTCAATTAAATTACTATTATTATGTGGAACCCTAATTATGCTTTTTTAATGAAAAATAGCAGATGTTTAGATGCCATTTCTTGTTGTTATACTCTATAAGAGAAATAACACCTGCTTATAATTATGCCTGAACTTCCTCAAAGAGTCATAACAGTAAAAACAGTAATAGCAAATAAATATCTGTAAAAAAGAAACCCTCACATTTTCTTTTTTAGAATCAGAAATGTTGATGGCTTACAGCCTTTATTTGCCCATTTTTCCAGCAGTCCTCAGAACTCCTAGCTGACTCAGAATATTTCGTTTTATAAAAGAAAGAAAAAGGTTTTTGTTTTTTAGTGTATATGATATTATTTTTTTTAATTGGGACTTGTTTTGTAGCCTAATATTAATTGTAGTAACTGTGGCATTCTAGTGTGAATACATTTTCAATGTTGTGCTCCAAGCACATGCAGACTAGAAAACAGCCAATCAGAGAGAGAGAAGGCGGAACCTAAGGCAGAACAACCAATGAGAGTGGAGTTAAACAGCGCAGCACAGTTCCATGCGCTGCTACGTAAAAGGGACAGGAGAGACCAGGCAGAGGAGCTGCGAGAGGAAAAGAAGCCACTGCTGCAACAACTACTGCTGGAAATTATGTTGCTCACATCCAAATATTGGTAGGGACAATTAGGTCGGTTCAAAATTTTGGTAGGGACACGTCCCTATGGTCCCTATGCAAACCTACGCCCACCATTCACTGTCACAGTTTAACCTCTTCTTGTAGCTGATTTATCTGCTTTAAATTTTCACCTTTAGTTTCTTCTTCTACAGTTGTTGGAAAATGATGATAGTTTCCTCTGAGGGATCTGAACCCATGAGCTTCCAGCTTGAGAGTCAATGATTTAACAAACATGCCATACACCACATTCACTGTCACAGTTTAACCTCTTCTTGTAGCTGATTTATCTTTTTGCTTTAAATTTTCACCTTAAAAATC
>NW_015156740.1:0-1458 GCF_000732505.1 Cyprinodon variegatus
AGCAGAGCAGGCCTACTATTGGAGCCACGCCCTGATATCCTACGGTGAACAAGACTGCTGCTGACCTTTACCTTTTTCCTCATTCTTCTCTGTTACACACTCATAATAATATGCAAACCCTTAAAGTGCATAAACAATGGGAAGAAAAGTCAGAGCGACATTTTTTTTTATTTTTCTGCCTCGAAGACGTGGTCGTAACATTTGTGGTTGCAAGGTGACGCCCGCTTTCCACAGTTATACCTGATTTTCAGGTGGCGGAGGGATATCTGCTCTCAGATGCCTATTTTTTTTTAACCGGCGGACGATTGATTATCTAATTAACGAAAATGTATGAAGATTTGGAGGTATTCCAATAACGTAAAAAAAAAAAGTAACTACTCACCCAGAACTCGGACTTTAATCGCTCCGGCAAGAGTACTTGCAGGTGCATTAGGGTCTAACGTTACAATGGTGAGGTCGTAATCCCCGCTGTCCGCTGATTTTAGGGACTTCAGAGTCAGGTACCCGTTGGTGGTGTTAATAGAAGCTCTGTCATTATAGGCTTCGCCCACCGTTAACCCAACACCTGGGCGCAATGTTGCTACATTATTTGTCACTTTCCCGTCGCTGTAATTCCATATAAAAATGTCACCGTCCTGCTTTTTATACAGTACGTTAAGAGTTACATCTTTCCCCAAAATGACATCCACAGGACCCTCAGGAAGAATGTTTCCTACACAGAACCCTGTGGGTAAACAAAAACGTAGATTTCAGAAATAAAGTTGTTTTAACATTCATATTGTCAATTAACTTCAGGGAAACCGTGAAAACAAGGCATAATAAACAGCTGTTATAACATAAGTCTTAAGATAAATACTACAACGCGTCCTCACCGGTAAAAAGGAAGAGAAAAAGAAGCGAAAAGGTCTGATGCATCCTGGACGGTTCAAGTTTTCCAGCAGAGAAACAGTAGAGAAAGTGCGGAGGTACCTGCTGCTTTTAGAGGGACACACCTAAGAAGGTGTAGGCGATGTTGCGCCACTAGCAAAGACACGCTCCTCCTACCTTATGGGCGATACTCCTGCATAACTCACACCCTCGCTTCCAGCGAGAGTCGGATAATACGCCCTTATTCATCTGTTTTTTTTTTGTTTTTTTTTTTAAATTATTATTTTTATAGCTGAATTAAAATTAAGTGTATGCACCCGACTGTGGATGAGTTTCTCCAACTAACTAAAGATTTAATGCATATGCTATTTTCATTTTATCTCTGGTGTTTTCTGATTTGTGAATTAATCATTTACATTTTTACTCAGTAATTATTATTAATTGCAGTATAATACTACCATTTATCTAAGAAGAACAATTAGAGTAGTTTCAAACTGACTGCTTTGAAGTAATTAACACTTAAACAATCAATGTTTACAAAAATCACCGGGACAACGGCAAAATATTGTAAAAGAAAATTTAGTCATTTAT
>NW_015156741.1:0-1457 GCF_000732505.1 Cyprinodon variegatus
GATCTGCTCTGAAAATGGGATCCTACGTTACTTCAGGGAACTACCTTTTTCGGCTTTGGATTTAAACATACATCTAGTGTTTTTGAGTTTTATGTTTCACTTTCGTGCTAACTAACACTATGGTATATCGTGCGTAATTTAAAGAAATAAACAATTAAAAATTTAGATAAACATGGTTTAATCATATTTCGCCGAGCATGTCCAATGATGATGTCAGAGAAGCAATTTAACCCTTTAAAGCCCGATCCAAGAATAAAACAAAACAGAAAATGGCTTTTTTTTGGTTTGAAGTCCTTGTTTGGCCTTTTAACAAAATATGTAAAAAGAAAAAACAGAAATACATTTTTGATATTAATAATTTATTACTATGCGATAAGTCAAGATTATTTTTTGTGTAGTCTTCTGCCCTCTGTTATCAGGTATATCTGATTGTGTACAATAGAATTTTGAGCAAAGTTTTTTACCATTAAATTATGCAAAAGGTGTCAGACGCAAAACATTTCAGAAACTGTATGTATCAAATAAGATACATTTGGCATTACAGGGTTAATGGAGAAAATGTAAAATGCATAAAAAATGTATCAGAAAAGTCATACAACTTTTTTTTAAAGGTATGTATTGGCAATCTTTAGTGAGTTAAGTATAGAAGTCAGTGATTTTAGTAGCATAGTTACATTATCTATGTAAACCTGGATATATATCTTTCCACACATGCGCAGGACGGGTCGTGCTTCTGGGACGGATCGGTAGTGACAGCAAGTTTCCAGCTGACAGGAGGCTGCAACTGCATGTCAGAAATACCACTTTCTATTTTCAGTTTCATTTTTTTTTATTTTACGTTTAATTGAAATCACTCATAATTTATATTTACTTTTGCCTATATTATGTAACAAAACCAAATCCCACTTAATGATTTTCAGCTTGTGGAAAATAATATATTCAACAAATACTGCACAGCATATACAGTAGGCTGATGTGGAACTTACAGTTAAAGTGTTTGTTTTTTGTTTGTTTTTTTCAGAGTAGACTTATGCAAGCATTGGCTGAAAATCAATATGAATACTTTTACACTTATATACATATAAACTGTTTTCTTGCTTAATTGTCTAAAAAACAAAAAAATATTAAGCATAAAGCACAATAAGCAGTTTTTGTTGTTGAAACTAACTGTAGATTCGGACTCAAGGTCCTACTCAGCCCTGACCAGATAGGATTTAAATAAATATTAATCTTTGTATTTAGTATTGCATTTATGTGCATTTTTGTTAAGATGGGCTATTTATTTTGTCCCAATTGGTCAGTAATAATTACAATGATAATAATAATTGCAGGAAATGATATAGTACGTATGTCTCTCTGCAGAGAAAGTCTAGTGTGTGGGGATGTGTGGCTTCCTAACACAAATAAAAATACCCACGTTGAGACAACTATTCCTAGTTCTTTTAAAAAAAAGAATT
>NW_015156742.1:0-1457 GCF_000732505.1 Cyprinodon variegatus
AGAATTGTACTGTACAGTGTTTTATTATATAATACTCTGTATCTAGAGAATAAAAAATCAATACCATCGTTGACATTTTGACAGTAATGGATATGGCAAAAAATGACAGCAGCATGTTATTTAACTGACTAAGACAAATGCAATTTTTTGTACAGAAATAATTCAAATAAGTAAATTAACCAAGCTTTGAAATATAGAATATGCTGACGAGACATGAAAACTGAATCAGCAGAATTTACCACACAACTCGAAATAGTGAAAGTGAATAAAAAATATGCTCTTAAAGGTCTGAAATCAACAGTGGTGGATTCAGAGGCCATGTGGTTCGACTGTTATCACTTCTCTTTCATTTCCATTAAAATTCAAGATGCTGCGGTGAAATCAAACGGGGATTTTTCATAGAAAAGCCGATGGATCAGGCAATCCTCCGCATAGAAATGAAAGGCAATTTCATCCATGTTCTCCTAACAGCGAGCCTGGCAATAAATAAAGATGACAAAGCACACACTCTAAAATTGAGCCTTGTGGAGCCCCCCCACCCCACACAATACTGTATAAGAAAAAACAAAAAACAGGCAGTATGATGAATTTGTTGAAGCATACAAATCATACGTACAAAATAAACAACAACGGGTGTGGAAAGTAGAGGGAAAGGAAAATAAAGTAAATATAGCCTACCACTCTGATATATTTGATGCATTATTCATAATCTAAATTCTCTTCATAATTAACCAGCCAATGTTTTTTCAAATTATTATTAAGGAGCGTTACAATATTTTGATTTTCATATAAAATTATGTTTTTATTATAATGGAAACGAATCAAACCTTTTGATCATAGCAACTTCTTCTTTATGGCATTTTTTCATATTTCTTTAGCATCATTATTGTCATTGGCTTACAGCTGTACATGTTTGAGTCCTTGCCTCGCAACACTGCCAGTTCTGTTAGCTCTACGCCTGCTGAAGACACAGACGTCCATGAACACTGGGATGTAACTCAGTGGTAAAGTGAAGGATTCTTATTTCAACCTTTGCCTATATTAGCTGCGACATATGAATCAAAATGCTATGACTGAAAAAATGTGATTGACAGATGACCATTGATATATGCTTGGCCGAATTTATGTGCACAGGCTGACATATAACTAACTGACCTGCATGAAATAATGGGAAAAAAACACACAGATTTTAAGACATGATTTTTTTTTTTAAATAGAAATTTTCTAACGTTTGGGACTATATTGACTGATAAAGAGTACATTTATATACATGTTTAAGCCAGAATTATTTGAAATTTAAATAAGACTTCCCTACAACTTTAAGCTGAGAGTTTGTTTTGCAGGCTCAGGTCAACATTTTATGTTTATTAAGGGGATGAAAATAAGCAGCATCTAGTTTTATTCTGTCCTTATAATATTTAATTTAGTGAGTATACAATTCTACATCTGACAAGGTG
>NW_015156743.1:0-1456 GCF_000732505.1 Cyprinodon variegatus
GCAAAATGAAAAATTAGAATGCTGTATTGAGCAAGATTTTTAAACTACTAGCATGAGAAAGCAAACACCCTCTTTGCAGCATATATTAATAGCCAATTGTTCTCTGATATAACCTAAATATTAGGTACACTGTATTTGGGTTTTTTTGTCTTTATGCCAAAAAGTGGCCCAACAGATTTTGCTTTCACAGGTGGAGCAGTACGGCTATCGCTGTAGTGTTCCGCTTGATTTATGCATGTAAATAGCTTTATTATAATTATGCAGGGAGTATTACAGATTATATGGATACTGCAATGTAAGCAGAACAGGAATGAAAAAACAGGAAAAAGGAGAAAAAAAAAGGGAGACAATGATAAAATGTCTTCAGTCTGCTTCATCATCTGCAAAGAGATGTAAAAAGAGCAGCACAACCAACCGATAGAGAATAAGAGATACAATAAAATGGCACCTTGATACTATCGCTGAAGTATAAGTAGTATTATTTAATCTGACATGTATATCGTGGTAGCTGAAGATAAGAACATGGGCTTTCTGTATGGAAGTGAATCTCTAAGTACCTGGAACCAAGCACCTGTAGTTGTTTGTGAATGTGCATTTCTGCATGTAAAGTTTATCCAAAGAAAAAAGCTCAATAGTGGTTGTGAAGAGCCAAAGACCCGCCACCCCCAGAGCACCGAGGCAAGCGTCAGGGAACCCAAAACCCCAGATGCCCAAAGGGATCCCCAGACCATGGGCGCCCGGGAGGGACCAACCCAGTAAATCCGACCCCCCAACAAGGTAAGAGGAGAGACCCGACGAAATCCATCAGCCATCGCAATGTTGGAGCCCCCAGGAGCCGTGGGGACGAGTCCATGGGCTCCGCCGGCAGCCAGCAACCCTGATGTGGAACCGACCATGGGCCTCTGTATTTCTGCAGGAAATGCTATTTACCTTTTCTTACTTTACTGCATTATGGACTAAGGTTGTCACGATACTAAACTTTTCAACTCGATACTGATACTAAGGAAAATATTTGATACTCAATACCATTTTCGATACCACAAGGACAAAAACAAAGACTCCAAAATTCTACAGAAATATTTTCATTAATAAATAAAATACAAGAAATAAATATAATAAACAATAAGAACAATATTTTGAGGTTGTATGCTTACAAATAAAAAAGTCTAAAACTGAAAAGTGCGTAGAATTATTCAATCACACAGCGTTCAGAAAGTGCATTTTCCTCTATTCTGCACTTTAGATGAATGACTGCTTAGGTGCTACTGGTGGTAGCACTGTATCGATACTTTTAAAAACGAGTATTGTATCCGGATACAATGTTTCAGTATCGATACTTTTTTGAGTATCGATACTTTTGACAACCCTATTATGGACTTGAGAGAGTGTCTAACAGCAACAACAAAAATACTGCAAACAAAAGCAAGTAGAAAGAAACAGCTGCTCCAGTTTGCAG
>NW_015156744.1:0-1455 GCF_000732505.1 Cyprinodon variegatus
GACTGAGCCATTCGAACTTCAAAGCTTAAAAAGTCAGCTGTTGGCATGTTTATGAGAAAATATTGTCTTTGACACTGCAAGGTTTTTTAAACCTCTTCAGTCTTTCCCCATGAGGGTGCAGCCTTTAATGATGTCGCCACAGAGCAGGGACAGATTTGAAATGAGAAGACAACACATAAAACAGACCCACAGGTAGAGCAATGTTAATAGAATAGACATCCATTATTTGTTCTACATTTTGTCCCTCTCTTCTTCTCCGTTTTCTTGTTGTTTTCCTCTCCTTCCTGTGTTTCCAAAAAGGCGACGGAAAAAGTAAATACAGTCCTTCTTTTCACTGTAGACAATCCATGATCTGCTTCTCTGTTCTCCATTTTTCATTTGGATGAAATAATAGCTGCATGAATCATGACAGCAGACAAGATAGAGGAGAGCAGGAGGCGGGGTTACCAATCTACTCGCTCTGGAGAGCAGAGTTCGCTGCTTTTAGATGTTGTCTCCAAAGTCTCCAGTAGCAGAAAAAGATCTAGATTTGGTGCTAGGCACTTTTTTGAAATCAAAGTGCTAGAGGGCTCTGAAAAGTCGATAAATATAGCGACTAAAGCGCTAAGTTAGCTACACTGCTGTTCGTACCATTTTCAAATGGTTTGCTGATATGTTTGTGTGGACCTTTTCTCTCTTTTTTTTGAGTTTTTGCAGCACAAGTGGCTCTTTTTTTGACAGTAGGTTGACATGAAAGGGGGTATGACAGAGGGGGAGAGACATGCAGCAAAGGACCACAGGCCGGATTCGAGGGTCGGCCATGTCGAAAACTAAGGCCTCTGTACGGGGGTTGTGCGCACTAACCACTGCACCTGCATGGACCTTTCTGAACATGTGCAGCAAATGGATTGATCCAATGTGGTGGACACTGAGGGGGGAGGGGGGTGGGGGCACTTAATATTATTAGCGTTCTGTTGGCATTTTGGTGAAAGGATTTTTAATAAAAAACGTTATTGCACACAAATTAGGAATAGCTGTATTAACTTTACATTGAAACAGAGTTTTATGGGGCCCCCAAGAACCTGGGGCCCTTGCCTAATGGTAAATCCCCCCCCCTTAAAAATCTTAACCAGAAATTAAACTTTAAAAACTTCTTTGTCATATTAAATGTTTTAGAAATGATGTTCTAGCTTTCTCAATAAGTATTCTTACATTTTTTTTCCCAAATTTCTTTTTTCCATACTTAATTTTTTATAATGACATTTTTAGAAGCACATTTTATAGTTTTTTTTTTCTTCAAATTTATGTTTTTCAGATTGAGATTTAGATTTGTCGGGGGCTTTTTGTTGCGTCCTACATACTACTCACTTCTGGGGGCTTGTTTTCCTCTGGAGTGAGCAGTGAAGATGCATTTCTTTCATTGATCCTCATGGACGTCATTAAAATCATTTTATTACTCAGGAGCGTGCATTTGGG
>NW_015156745.1:0-1455 GCF_000732505.1 Cyprinodon variegatus
AAAAAAAAAAAAAAAAAAAAAAAGATTCTGATGTTTCTCTTTCTAAGGGACTGATAAGTTCTTTGGTCACTTTAACCCGTCAGGCTAAACACATTCTTTCTGTGTGCCTGAAGGATTGGATAAAAATGCAGTTGTTTTTTAACTTTTCTTTTTTTAAATCATATTCATTCAATCGTTGATGTATAGAGAAAAAAGGAAAAGAAAAATCTAATTACGTTACATTACAATTATTCTCTTTGAGCGTTTGGGTAATAATTCCTTCAGCATAAATTAAGGGATGTACCCAGGTCTAAGATTTTAATTTGATTGTTTTCATTAGCAGTTCTCCAAGATTTCTAGAGGTCTCGCAATGTGTTTCACTAATTTTCTTTTTCTAGTGCTTGTTCTCATCTAAAGGAACATAACCCAAACAGCATATCAATATAACAACCTGCCTAACAGTGAGTTGGCCCCACATCTGCTACTAAATCAGCTCTTAACCCAACAAGAAGCATGCAGAGCCTAATTATTTGCCTGATCGGTCCAGCCCAGTAATTACAGTGCCAGGCCTCCATCTCCATGGGTCAGCCTTATTTGTCTGTGCAGTGGTCCTCTACGCTCAGTATTCTGTTACTTTTAGATACTTTGATTAAACACACTTAGCTCTTTATTGTGGTTCTTAAAACATCCCTAAACTATTTTTGGTTCGGGGTTGGATGCATTTACCTACAGAAAGAGGCCAAGACAGTCTGCAACAATGCTCATGTGTAAAAGTGAAACTGGCACAGAGAGCAGCACCAAAATGTTCCCCTTTACTCTTCTCCATCTCCAGGCATCAAACTGTGGTCAATTCTGTACTGTAACACCTGACACCGTAAACAGATTTTAGGAGGGGATTCTAAATAAAATAAAATAAAGGTTGTTTTTATCAAGGTAAGCTTATTGTGTTTTCTATCAGAGAAGCTGAGTACTGTCCATAAGACTGGCAGCATTGGGGAGAGAAACCATCTCTGCGGCCTCTGGTTTTGACAATTAGTTTTTGTGAGCTCTGGCATTAAGCCTAAACAATTTGTGTCCAGGATTAATTTGGCTGCCCCTTTTCCTGACCCTATACCTGTACAATTCTGGACAGTGAAAGGAAGTCAGCTCAGGCGAGCCTCTCGAAAGGCCTAATTTGGATAATTTGAATCCAGAGGGTGATCCAGATCATCACCAATGTAATGGATTTGTTTTTGGACAGACAGACAACTCTTCTTAAAATATAACCTACTTAGCAGAGGTAACTACTATAGTGAGAAAGTAGGGGAAGATAATTTTTAATGCTCATTAGAACCTCTACATGTGGCACATGTTGAAGAGCAGGTAAAAACCCATAACATTATTAATTCAATTCAGTTTATTTATATAGCGCCAAATTCACAACACATGTCATCTCAAGGCACTTTACAGTTCAACCAGATCATACAGTCAAATTGA
>NW_015156746.1:0-1455 GCF_000732505.1 Cyprinodon variegatus
CTGTGGATTTATTGAATCTATATGTATATTCTGAACTAAATAAAAATAAAATGATCTCCATCTCGCTCATATTAAATAAACCAGAAACAAATAATCTCATGTCCTGACAAGTGAGTTGTAGAATCCTCTCCCGATAAATATTTAATTCTCTGTGAAAAAGTGCCGATCATTCTTTAATAACATCCTCAAAAAGACATGCAATGTTTGTTTTTAAAACCTAATGTGTGTAACGGACCTAGTGAATGATACCTATATATATATATATATATATATATATATATATATGTTTTTATAAACAAAACTACAACAAAAATCTGACTAAATCAGGAAACAAAAAAGTGTGATTGGCTGTAAGGAGAGCAAAGACAGAGGACACTGAGTTTACTGAAGAAAACCTGCTGCTGACCAGGTTAGCTCAGTGGAGAATGTTACTACTGTTACTGAAACAGTGGTTGAGGAAACTCTTTGTGAACCAGAGGTAATAGTTTCCCTGTTTTCATGTTTAGACAACTTACAGTTTTGGTGAGCCTGCATTGTGAAACGGACCCTTGGTATCAGTTTGAGAACAATGTTTACTCCAGGAGATTTGCAGCAAATTGGCTCTTATTCTGCTAAATATTTCGTTTTCGTGGTCTGCCAGCAAAGTACTGTCCATAACTCGAAAACAAAAAAGCATTCTGAGCGGCGGGCGCAGCAGAGTGACGTCAGCAACCGCTCTTCCTCAGGGCCTTGCTGACCGGGATACCCATCTTGTTCGGTAGGGGGCAATGTGCACATCTGCATTGCATTACATTGTAAGCGTACCGGCGGGAAACTGGTTGAATTGCTGGCAGACCACGAAAACGAAAAAGCAATTTCTGCTGTGTTTTCTCTCTGATTATGGCATAAAATGTGCAGTCTTAAAGAAGAAATTGCAAATGCAAATAGGATGATTGAATACTAATTTCCTTTATGAGTCAAACAATGCAGCCACATTCTTAAAATGAAAAAGCATTTCTGAAAATGCTTTTTTCATTTGAAATATGGTAACGATTTGCTTCCATATAAAAAGGAACCGACACTGATGGGTCTTTTTATGTTCAAACTGTTTTCAATCTTTACAGAAAATATTTTTTCAAGCAGGCGAATGCAGATAATATATTTATTTGTATAGCACAATTCAGTACAAACCTGAGACCTGAGTGGTCTGGAGGGTTGATACACTGATAGCAAGTCTGTGATGTATTTAGGTGCTAAGCCATTCAGAGATTTATAGACCAACAGAAGTATTTTGAAGTCTATTCTCTGAAATACAGGGAACCAGTGTAAGGACTTTAGACTTTTCAACACACATCATAAAAGAAAAATCCAATGCTAAATATTTTAGGCTAAGTTATTGTTCATATACAAGAGCGAGGAATGTTTTTACAAACCACAATTAGAAATATGTTTTTTGACAAACTTGTTTATCCAGAC
>NW_015156747.1:0-1454 GCF_000732505.1 Cyprinodon variegatus
CTGTGGGCTGCTTAGAGAGGTTTAATTTAGAAATCCAGGATCAGAGATAAAGCCAGGCTTGACCTAGAATGATCTGAGCTTCCTTGCTTTCTCATTTATAAGTAGTTTGGTTCAGAAAAAATTATTTCCTATAAAATTCCTTCATGATATTTTTCTATCAGCACTGATCTTCAATAAATGACTTCTAAAAGTTTTCACGCAGCCTTCCCACACCTACAAGGCTACAGAGTGTCTGGGTGAGAGGAGCTTTGGACTGATTTGGAAGAAAGGTCAGACTCCCTTAGCCTCATGGTTTAAACATTATTCTGTTTTTTTCCACTGTCTTGTTAGGTTTATGCTTTATACATCATGTGCATTGTTAGTTTGTTAGCCAGATTAGACAGAGCAGAAGGCCTTCCTTCACATTGAGAATGTGGAGCCAGACTGATAAAGGAGAGCTATGTGTAATCCTGGGGTTAAGAGGCAAGATGCGTAAAAGTTCAAGGCATGGATGGCGTGTCAGTTTCTGATACAGACAGCTCAGCATCCACCTGATGCAACTCATGGATTCATGAGTCTGTCTTCATCAGTCTGTTTCTGCTTTCTGAGGTTTTTAGAAAACATTCTGCTTTTATTCCAGACCAAAGTTTTAATTTTACTGTAAATGAAGGAAAATCTCCAGGATTACTGGATTATTTTCTGAAACGGTCGACATGAGGAGCAGATGATGTTTGTTCTTCACTTTAAAGTTTGCTTCTTTTTCAGGACCCATGTACGGAGACTAAGGCCTCCTTGGGTCGTTGGCCCTAACACTGCACCACTGTAGCACGCCCATAATCCATCTGTTTAGTTTGATGGTTTAGAAACACATCAGGTCCAGATGTTCAGAGTTTCTGATGCACAAAGAAGTATTTTTTGCGGCACTAGTAGCTCGTTTTTTGTACAGTAGGCTGACAGGAAAGGGGTTAGGAGAGAGGGGGAGAGGCATGTGGCGAAAGACCACAGGCCGGATTCAAGGCTTCGTCGAGGACTAAGGCCTCCGTGGGTCGTTGGCCCTAACACTGCACCACCCTAGTACGCCCATAATGCAGGAAGAAGTTTGACTGAATAATATTTAAGATCTTAGAGTGTTGGAGTCTGAAATTCATTCACTTTAATTCCAAACTATAATGATTTAATTAATTTAAAAATGGTTTAATTTCTGACAAGTTTAATCAGTCCTTTGTTTTAGTTTTTAATGTTAGATATACTTTAGCATCCCATCTGTATTTCTGTAATAGATGGTAAACAGCTACTGTATCCTACAGGTGGGAATCAGTGAATGTTAATGTAGCTTCATCCTGTGTTCTTGGCTGCAGCTGCAGGTGTGTGAGCTGATGTGAAGTGAGCAGCATGGATCAGTGTGAGGACAGAGAGGACAGAGTCCCTCCCTCTAAAACCACTCTGTGTGGAGAACATGAGGACCAGAGCAAAGC
>NW_015156748.1:0-1454 GCF_000732505.1 Cyprinodon variegatus
ATCTTTCATTCCTTTAGAGACAGCATGAAAAGTCAGCTGAGTACAAAACATAGAGAGGAAAACAACAAGAAAAGAGACAAGAAGAGAGGGACACAACCTAGAACAAATATGTCTATTATATTAAAATATATGTGTCTGTATAACGGGTCTATTTTATGTGTTGTCTTCTCAATTTAGAAGACCCCCTGCCTGTCTTTGCCTAGGGGCCCCAAATTTCCCAAATATTGCCCTGGGTGTTGTAAGCTGGCAGTCTGCCCCCTAGTCTCCCCCAACATGAGGTTATAAAATTCTGCACACAATATCTACAATGTTCTGCATTGAAAGATGATCAACTGAGGTAAACTGACCTTAAATTCCTCGTTTAGGTATTCAGATATTAGCTGCAAAAATCAGAATGCATCTTCAGCCTAGATGGCTAAATGCATGGAGTCTTTGTTATTGGCTGATGAACCATCTAGTTCTCACTTGGTGTGTCTAATAAAGGCTGGTGAGTGAATTGTGCAGATCAATGTGTTAAAGCTGAACTTTGATGTTTAACTAGCCTCTGATCAAATGTTTAAGTGAAATAACATCCAATGTTAAAAATAATTTTAATTGAGTCTTTAAATAAAGCTTCAGGGTTTGTGATGTTTGAACAGAAAAGCAGACGCATGATGATCACATCAGCCTGGATCAGAGGGAGAAAAGCTCCATTTGGTTTCTGATGCATTTCATTTCATTCAGCAGGAAACAGGGAACATGTCTAAACCTGTTCAAAGCTCACATTTTTTTCAGAGAAACATTTCTGGCAAACAAATTTCTAACCACTGAAAGATCAAATTTGAATGTGAAGCTCAACCACAAACGCTGCCTTGCATTGCTTTAAGAACCAATCACAGGTAATTTTGATGTTTGTGAATTAGATCAGACCAAGCCAAAGCATTCCCCCTTTTCCTCATCGTCAACTATTCAATTCAGTTTATTTCTATAGCCCCAATTCACACCAATGTCATCTCAAGGCACTTTACAGTTCACCAGACCATAAAGTCAAATTGATTCAAAGGTTTCTGTCTAAGGAAAACCAGTTGATTGCATCATCTCACTGACTTGAAGGCAATCCCTCACACTAAGCATACTCGTAGCGACAGTAGAGTGGAAAAACTCCCTTTTAACAGGAAGAAATCTCCAGCAGAACCAGGCTCAGTGTGAGCGGCCATCTGCTGAGGGTTCAAGGAGACAGAAGCAGAGATACAAAAAGCAGCAGGAAACACACAGCCAGGCAGATGAGCTCCGAGACAACTCCCATGTCAGAGGAAGAAGAGAGCACATCCAGCCAGTCACAGTCAGAGAAACAGGACTACACTGAAAAATAGGCTGATTTCCAACATCTATAAACAAAGGTGTTGATGGCAGCAGCACAGCTGATATTTCTCTCCAGGATGGAGTCACAGCCAAACAGGAACAGACCAGATGAA
>NW_015156749.1:0-1454 GCF_000732505.1 Cyprinodon variegatus
CTCAGATATAAAATATATGGTGCGCAGCTCAACGAAGTCGACCGCTTGCTACGCCGCCATCTTCCGGAATCCCCCAGAGACATTTTTAATTTTAATCTGTTACTTTAAACAGAATTTAACACTGAAATAAAATGAAGTGTTTATGGATCCATGTTATACATTGACTTTTTAAATAGAAAATATAAATAAATAAAAAATGTAATTTCCCTCCACACACACACACACACACACATTGACTTTTTAAATAGAAAATATAAATAAATAAAAAATGTAATTTTTTTTCCATTTTAAAATCTAAAGAGTTTTTTAAAGTAGAGAACAACAATCGTTCAGTTTGGTATAAAGAAAATTTCCTGGTTCACATATTTTATAAAACACCTGAACTCACTGTTTCTTATTTTTTTTCTTTTTTCTGTCTTAATGTTCGCAGTGGGCTTTATGCTGCCCTGCAAGGCTTTAAACCTGGGTTTAATGGAGACAAAGCCATTCTAAAGCACAGATCAAGAAGCTCATTTTGAACTTGGATCCATATTTATTTTTGATTCTGTTCATGGTGGAGAATCCTGCTTCACAGCAGCAGGTTGAGCCAAACATCCTATAAATGTTCAGGGTCATCTTTGAGCACCATTTCACTTTTCTTTCACCAGTTCACCGCAGTTCTTCCAGCAGTCCACACTTTCTCTGCTCTCTTTTTCTCATCATCTTCTCCTTCTTTCCCATCGGCCGGCTTGCCACAGGTTTGCCTGCTGTGTCTAAAAGCAGCAGCAGCAGCAACCCAGACTGACAGCAGTCCTATATTCATCTATATAGTTTATCCTTTTAAAGCCCTGTTCTGGTCTAAAGAATAAGGTGGAAAATGTCGGTTATTTTTGTTTTTAAGGGGGATAAACATTTGTTTGCCAGCCAAACTGCAAAAGCCACATTGTTTTTTTAAAGAACAGTTTTACTGTTTTAACACCAGGGAATTACAATATGACTCTAAACATGTTTCCAGGAAATGTGTCTGCTCTTCTAAAGATGCCTACTTTTCTTTCTTTTCCCCAGTTTAATTTAATTTATTTTTTTAGATGTGATCACTGGGAATAAAAAGTCTTTAAACAACACTCCTTTAATTTTTCTCAGACTAAGGAAATGGCTCAGGTTATATACAACTGGCATACAGGGCTTAGAAGGAATGACCCCCAAAACATTTTAAATAACCTTTAAAATAAAAACAAGAAAGAGAGAATCTTTTTATAGATCTGCAGAGTCACACCCAGATGCACTGCGTTCTAAGATCAAGGACAATCCACTACTTACTGTCAGAGTATTCTCTGTTAAAAATCATCACCTCTGAATCTTCCCCTTCATTAGCTTCTATATTTTATAATGTTACACTATGGGTTGGAAAACTATGTAATAAAGTAAACAGGTTGGTAACATAAGGGTTTCAACAAGCTTATACATAAAATAAA
>NW_015156750.1:0-1453 GCF_000732505.1 Cyprinodon variegatus
CCAAAATGGACACAGACAAAAAGTTTGGAGGTCTGGCACAATTAGGGACAGAGCAACAAATATTTCAGATTTTGATCATTTCATTTGTTTACTGAGGAGTAAAGACAAGGCTAACAGCATGGACTGCATGCTATGCTAGGCTACAGTAATATGTTTTGAGCTTTTGTTGAACCTTGGAAAAGCTTTATTTCACTAAGGGTTGAAACACTGATATAATATTAGTGTTCATGTGTTCCTCAGATGCTCATTACATTTCCATTAGCAAGTATGACCAAAAGTTATTTAGTGGAATCCTCATTCGCTGCTAGCTATTTGAAGCGGGTAGAGGGTAAAGAATAATTTAACTAAAGGTTATTGATTCCTGATTAAGCAACTCATTTAATAAAACACTATTTGGTTAAATAATGTTTTATTCACCTCATTTGCATTGTGAATTGGTCTGGAAACATTCCAATTTCTCTAAATTAGTGAAAAGCTAATTTGATCATATCCCAAATTCTTCCAGAAAAACTTTGGTTTTCAAACACAAAATCCATAATAAACTGTAATATGTTTTTTTAACCATGTTTCTCCTTCCTATTTGTAAACGGTCGTTTAGTTTAGTTGAGTTTAACTAGTATTAGTTAAGAGTTTCTAAACTGAAATATGTTTGACTGAATGATTTTTGTTAATAAACTCTTACATTTTGAACAGAAGTTGTGGTGATTTTTGGTTTTACCATGATTTGAGCTTGAATAACTCATTTATTGTTCCAACACACAGCTGGTAGGGCATGTGTTCATAAACAATATACTGTATAACAGCCGAAATAATACCTGATTAAATAAGATATTTACCAGCCCTTGCAGGGAGGGCAATAAACATCTTAGAGCAGAGGTCCTCAACAGGGGTGCCGCGACCCCTAGGGGGTCCACAGAGGTACTGCATTGGGGTCGCGAAAGATTTAGTTGATTAAGATTTTCTTTTATATTCTCCCCTGCAATTGTTTCCACTAATTGCAATGTCTTTAAAACACACTGTAGTAGATAAATGTAGGCAGAAGATGTCTTTCATTCAACGAATGCACACATTCAGCGACACCCAGGAGCTCTTTCAAGCTGGGCACCATTTCATTCACAACACCCGTCCCATCAACCAGGAATCAGAATCAGAAATACTCTAATAATCCCAATATAACATAATTTCATACGATATATATAATTAGGGGGTCCTCGCTCCATCTCGCCATCAGTTCGGGGGTCCTTGGCCTAGAAAACGTTGAAGACCTCTGTCTTAGAGTAGGCTATCAGAAAATTAAATTCCCAAATATAAATTCCCAACATAAATATGGCATCCAACCTGGACTGGCAGTGAATATAAATCCACAACATAGCCGACTAAGGAGTCAAGTGTTAGAAAGATGTAAACGTCATCATTTTATTTGCATTAAGTTACAGACATTTGGCCTTTTTCA
>NW_015156751.1:0-1453 GCF_000732505.1 Cyprinodon variegatus
CTGGAAGCTCAGTAGATTATTTGTCAAAGAAGAATTCTTAATAAAGTAAAGAACATTATGGTCAACAGCGAGCATCCTCTTCATCAGACTGGTGAACAACTGCAGAGTGTCTTCAGAAAGACGCTCATTCAGATCCAGAGCTGGACAGACATCTACAACAACTTGATGGAAAAAACTTTCAGGTATAATAAGATAAAAATTCCCCTGTGGGACTGATAAAATATTCAATGCATTAAATTGAATCTAATTGGTTTAGACAATGACCTTTAAGCAGAGAAGACAATTATAGACAGAAAAATTAATTGGATGAGAAACTTAATTTGCTTGTAAGATAATAAAAAATATCCCTCACTAGCAGGTTTCTAAGAGTAAAATCTCCTGTATAGCCTGTTTTTACTCTAAGTAGCGATGCTAACATATGCTGAGCCATGTTAAATTGCATTATATTATCCATCAGATATGCTACATAGAAAGCATGCTAAGCGTAAAAAAACAGTAATATGAATATTAAACAATATTTGGATTAAATTAATGTGAATTCCTACTGTTTAAATAGAAATGTTTCCCAGTGATTCACTTAAATAGATTTGTGATTTTTTTTAAGCCATTTGTTCAAGGTTTAAACAGGATCTGAGCTTTTTTATCTTTTAATTTGGTGGAACATTTCAAATATGTCACATTTTTAATGACCAGCCAGAGCTGGTTTAATATAAGAATGGATTTGTGCCACATTAAAAAGATTCCTACCTCTCCTTATATGTCCTCTTCCTGTGGAAGAGGTGGGGTACACCCTGGAGAAGTCCCCATTCACCACAAAGACACGTGTTTCATGGCTAAGGGTCATTAAAAAAAGATGAATGTTTTTGTCTTCTACAAAAAGGCCAGAGAACCTTGAGAAAACTGACACATAAAAAGGTAAAGCAAGCAAACACCGATTGGAAGGACCCAGCTTTCAACCCTGGACCCTTCTGAGGTGTGACAGCAGTGCTAAAATCACACCATGGAAACTGTTCAAGGTTCCTTTTTTTTACATGTGACGCTGTCGTCTCTATAAATATCTGCAGCGTTTCACCTTGATGACCCTTTAATCCCACCTAAATTTAAACCTGTGTAAACCCACAGAGAAAACTCCGCCCCTTCATTTGAATATAAAAGCATGAAATAAAGATTGGTTTAAAAAAATTAAAAGTCCTGGAAATACATAGCTCTACCAAATAAATAGATATACCTTCATCGAAATAATTGTTAAATCAAATGAATGGATCTTGAAGTAAATAAATGTCAAACATAAGCAAAAAAAAAGCATTTTCTAAAAAAAAAAAAAAAGTGGATTTCTTGTCATGAAGATGTTTAGTTATTTTATGGAGTATTGACCAGAAATCTCGTTTCTATTTAATTAAAGTGATAATGGTTAAAGTTGTAGGAAAACGGCCACTCCAACCGTTGCATTTTC
>NW_015156752.1:0-1453 GCF_000732505.1 Cyprinodon variegatus
CACACACACACACACACACACACACACACACACCACCCCCCACCTCCATACAATAATAGGACTTATACTATTATCACAGAAGGATGAAGAATGTTTAGCTCAACTGAAAACGTATTGATTAACGAGAGACACATTGGAAGAAAGCCTGACTCAGAAAGAAACATCAAATCAAACTGCACACAGTCAATTTCAGATGAAGATCAAAAGGGGAATTTCATCTTTAAATCTGGATTATTTATTTAGTGGAAATTCATTAATTATGTCATATTTAACAACTCACTGGTATGGATTGAAAATAAAACTCTATTTAGAAGCCATACATATATTTTAGTGAAAAACATTACTAACACCATATGCTTGTTTGGAAATCGTGTATTTTGGAAAACAAGCAGAGAAGTAATTATCATCATTCATCACTATCATTATCAAAATATCCCATGTAATTTCTGGATGGTGCCATTGATGGAGCTACAGGTAAATTTACTTTTTTCTCCTTAAAGTGACCCCTAGACCAGCGCTGCCATCTTGTTTATTTTCTCAACCTCCAACTGCTCAGACCGGATGTTCAATCATACTGCCTCAGGTTGTGTTTTAGGCCTTTACCACTTCACTTTCACTTTATTTTGGGTAAATTTTCCAACCTTAAAAACAGGAAACAGTAACAGAAACAATAGTAAACAAACAAACCCACAATTTACCAAAAAAAATAAATAAATAAAATAACCTGAAGAAAAGCTTATTCTTGCCTACCCTGTTTTATACTTACAACCTACCAGGTTCCTCACAGTACGTATATAAATATTCTAATCTACATAACAACATAGGATTTTATCATTTTACATTTTAAAGCTCTTTTGAAATTCACCAAGAAAAATGACATAACTTAAAATCATAATTAAATTAATTCCAGTTTCACACCAATAACTGAAACACATCTAAACTTTGGCCATTTCTCAATATGTGTTCTTTTGTTCTCGTGTCCTCGTGAAACATCATCAGCCTCAGCCCTACTACTGTTCCAATTCACAAGAACAGCAGACCGAGAAAGGACAAAGTCCCCAGATGTTGTTCTCGCCCCTCCCTGTTTACCCAGCATGCATCAGAGCAGACTTGAGATTGACAGCTGTCCCAGCATGGACTGCGGCAGCAGTAGCTTCCAATGGAGCGCTCACAAAGCTCAGAGTATTAAGATAAAAGTTTACTTTTCTGTTGCCGTTGTTCTATAAAAGTACGTTTTAAGATCATTGAGGCGAGAACATTATACTTTAAAGCATAACTATATGGCCCATTTACCGACTTAATGTGTAATTAAAAAAACAAATTCTGAAATTGAGTGGACCGCAGAAACCAGCTGACCTCCAGAGTGTAATGGTTGCCAGGGCTAATGCTAGCCCATCTGCGGCTGCTCTCTCTCGTCATAGACGTGTGGGAAGGACCGCTGGCTCTGATGGCG
>NW_015156753.1:0-1453 GCF_000732505.1 Cyprinodon variegatus
AGAAACTTTGGTATGAAACTCAAAATGGAGTTTTTGTGCATCCAGTTTTCATTGAGCAATCTGGAGATGTTTCTACACCTTCACTGGAGTCCATTGTGGTAGATTCAGGGGACTGGAAAAAACTAGGAAAGTCATACACATTTGATGTATGAGTGCAAACCAAGAATGGAGGCTAAAGATTTAGCTGCAGTCCTCCAACATAGAACTTTCTCAAAATGAAAGTCCAGGGAAGGGTAGAGAAAGGAACCTTCTCCTCCGAAGGTCTAGAAGGTTATAATGGCCTACATTATTTACATATGGAGGAAACTTGGAATGACCAGGATCCCTCATAGAGCTGGATGGACATCTTGAATTTCATAAGAGATCTAAAAATGGCTGTGCACCCATGTTCCCCATCCACACTGATGGTTTATACGATTATCTGCATCTATTCATGAGTGGAAACTTCCAAAAATCAGGTGTCCCAAACTTATAGCATCACATTCAATAAAACTTCAAACTTTAATTTCTGCCAAAGGTGCATCAACTACTCAGAAAATGCTTCATATGATTAGATACACCTCGCTTCTTTGTTTGTATATTTCATGTGTATCTGTTACATTATTTGCTAAAGTATTTTCCTGTTATTGGAAAATAGGGATGGTAAAACCAATTATCAAATTTGTTTGCCACTGTATCAAAAACAAACATGAAGAAAAGGGTTGTGAATATTGTTTGAATTCAGTGTAAACCAGAGCACCAGGCTTCTGAAAAAAAGCTCAGAAAATGTATTCCTATAAACAGAGATAGGATACATAAATTGCAAAAAAGAAAATAATTGGTTAAACAATTTTAACAGAATAGGAATAATACTACCCAAAAAAGTAATGTTTTATTTCCTGCTGTATAACAATGGCAATAACCAAGGAACATGTTTTCTCCTCATAAAGAATAATTCCATAGAATATATCTGGTGTTGAGATTCAGAAAAGCTGGTTAATTAAAGATCTGCACAATCTTTCCAAAAGCTTCTCTAAAATAAAAAAAAAAAAAATATTTAAGTAATTTCAGTTGATCATAATGAATAAAATGATAAAATATTTTAACTGATAGTTTCATGAATGAAATTTTGAAAATGTACATATTCATATTAATCCTTCAATTAAAATCTTCAAGATTTAAGCACACAGAAATATTCAGTTAAAAGACGTGAAATCTGGTGCATAAAAATGTTTTATTCAAAAACTTCTTAAACTTCTTCGTGTGTGCATAAAGAAACATCTAAATAAATTTTCTGATCAATTTAAATATTTTATCTTTGAAACAAGATAATGTTAAAACTGACCAAAAATTACTAAAATACATGATTAAGGAAGTGATTGTTGAAGACGCTAAATTGGGAAGACCTGATAAAATGTGTGAAAGAGCTCCACCCAGTGGACTTCTGTGGTAATTACCAGAAACTTCCTGAAGC
>NW_015156754.1:0-1453 GCF_000732505.1 Cyprinodon variegatus
AGAATTCTGAGAAAAAGTTCAGAATTCTGAGATTAAAGACAGAACTCTGAGATTAAAGTCAGAATTCTGAGAAAAAAGTCAGAATTCTGAGCTTAAAGTCAGAACTCTGAGAAAAAGTTCAGAATTCGGAGGTTAAAGTCAGAACTCTGAGAAAAAGATCAGAATTCTGAGATAAAAGTCAGAATTCTGAGAAAAAAATCTGAATTCTGAGAGTAAAGTCAGAATTCTGAGATCAAGCCACAATTTTAAAATAAATTTAGAATTCTGAGGAAAAAAGTCAGAATTCTAAAAAAAAAGTCAGAATTCTGAGATTAAAGTCAGAATTCTGAGTAAATTCAGAATTCTAAAAGAAAGTCCGAATTCTATAAAAAAAAAAAAGTCAGAATTCTGAGAAAAAAGTCAGAATTCTGAAATTAAAGTAAGAATTCTGAGAATAAATTCAGAATTTTGAGAAAAAAGACAGAATTCTGAGAGTAAAGTCGGAATTCTGAGATTAAGTCACAATTCTAAAAAAAAAATTCAGAATTCTGAGATTAAGTCAGAATTCTGAGATTAAAGCCAGAATTCTGAATGATATATTTACAGAACCCAGTGTAAATATATCACATTAAATTATCTTTTGAGAATAAAGATAGGCCTGATGATTTAATGTTTATTGGCTCAACAAGCTAAGTTCTAAGAACTCCTCTGGAGATAATTCTACTAAAAAGAATTCCTCATAAAGTGAAGAACGTTATGGAACACAGTGAGCATCCTCTTCAGAAGATTTTTAAATGACAGAGTGTCCTCAGTTAGAGGATTCTCCAGATCTGTTGTAAGACTAAGTGCTACAGAAGATCCTTGATTTCAACAGCTACAACAACTGGTTAATAAATAAATAAAACCAAAGTGTTACTACAACATTTATTTTCCCTTTGGGATTAATAAAGTATTTTTGAATTGCAATTCATTTTTTAATTCAGTTTAATTTGTCATTTTTTTGTTATTAAAGCCTTTTATTTGTTTGTTGTTGTTCTTGCAGCCAACCAGCATGCAGATCAGCAGTGGCAGCAGTAGGGGGAGCTATAGGGGTAGCTTCAGCTAAAGTCATAGCACCCCCACAGCACACCAAGGAAAATTTTAAAGGAAAATTGTATTTATTTATTTTTTATTTAAGTTATTCTTGAACATCTGGTTGTTGGTATAATAATCTAACAAAACAGAAACAGTTCATATTGGAAATTTACTGTGTTTTTAAAAACATTTCATGCATGAAAACATACCATATATGAAGCATCTCTTCTGTCATAGAGACACTATGAAAGTGTAAGAAAACATTACCTATTTTGAAATTCTTTTCAACTGCTATTTAAAGTGTCAAAATATAGATAGATAGATAGATAGATAGATAGATAGATAGATAGATAGATAGATAGATAGATAGATAGATAGATAGATAGATAGATAGATAGAT
>NW_015156755.1:0-1452 GCF_000732505.1 Cyprinodon variegatus
AGTGCAGCTCTAGTAAAAGTTATACAAGCCGCACTTTAGAAAATATAAACAATAATCAGTAAATCAAAGAAAACATTAACTATGGAAAGCAAACGGTGAGGGGGCAGCGATGCGTTTCATGTATCGACTGAAATAGAAGAAGAAATGTTGAAATATTGGCCAAACATATCGACCAGCTGCTGTTTCTGTCGATCTAACTTAGAATCTTCCACCTAACTGAGTTCATTTGTTGTTATGCTACGACTACAAAATATATATTTTGTTAAGATTTCATGCTATAGACCAACACAAAGTGACATAAAAGAGTAAAAAGAAAGGAGAATTTTATGTTTGCTATTTTGTATAAAAAATAATGTAAATCCCTTTAATGTCTCACGAAGGGGAAATTCACTCTCTGCATTTACCTCATCATGGGGAGCAGTGGGCTGCCATTGTGCAGCGCCCTGGGAGCAATGTGGGGTCAAGGGTCTTGCTCAGGATCTCAGAGTGCAGGCTGTGGGAATCGAACCTTGTACTTGCAACCTTCTCAGAGCAACAGCGCACTGCTTCAACCACGAGGCCGGGGGTCGCCAACCCGTGTCTCTGGAACCAGATGCGGCTCTTTAGCGCCCCCCTTGTGGCTCTATGGAGCTTTTTCAAAAATGTATAAAAATTTATTTTTTAGTTTGTTTTAATATGGTGTGCAGGAGGTCAAACAAAAATGTTTTGTTTTCCAATGCTGTAAACATTTGTACAATAAATAAATGTAAACAATAATTTGTGCGTAGCCATAGAGATCACTGGTCATAACTTGCAACCAGCGTGGAGCGGTGCCAGGCAAACAAAGCGGTGGGTGTGTCACTGACCATGCAAGGAAAAAAGGAAGATACCTGATGAGAACAAAGGATTTAAAAAAGAATGGAGCAAATCATTTGCTTTCATTATCAATGCGGAAGGATTGCCTGCATTTTTGCTTTGAAATAAGAGGTTGGGAAAAAATAAAAATAAAAATTTGGAAAGGCATTTCCAGGAAGGCTAAATATGCAGCCGACCACCAAGCTGGGAGTGACAGAAAAATGGTGATTGCAGAACTTCTGGATAAATCAGAGAAGAGCAAAGATAGATTTAAGAAATGGATTGCATCTCCAAACTCTACTACTGCTGCGAGTTTGGTTGCAAGGATGGAAAAGCGTCCACAGATCCAACAGGTAGAGCGCTGATGCAGGGATGGGAACTTTCTTCCATCTTTTCCCCAAATCCTAAAAATATAAATCACACCAAGGAATGCTGGGATGTGGGATTTCAGGGTTATAGAGCTCTGCTCTGATGGATGTCAGTTCCTGCTTGGTTCCTCATGACTCAATCAGCTCCTCCCAACAGAAACACGCCCACCATAGAAAGATTCCTTTATCCTGTTTCTATCATTTCATCAATGCAACAAAACCCAAACCGCGTGGTGGAGTGACATGAGGT
>NW_015156756.1:0-1451 GCF_000732505.1 Cyprinodon variegatus
TGTTGTGTTGCACAATTAAAAATGTCTTCCATTCCGTTTTGCTACAGTTGATCAAAAACAAATGGTGCAAAAGAAATTCAAACACATGTACTAAAACTCTTCCTTAATACAAATCCACACCAATGAATGCAACTGCATGAATCTGCTGCTGCGAGCAACAAATTCAACTTTACAAGTTATGCCTGTCATGTTTGGTTTAAGGTGTCTAACCCACATGCAGAACACTCAGAGGCAGGAGAAAAGTTCAAAGATCTATTGATAAGTTTGAACAAAATAAATGAACAGATGCAGAGGGAAATTCGTTTGGTCACGAGTGGGTTCTGAAAAGCACACAGAAAAATCAGATCCAGGACTGGTCACGAGTCGGTTCACTGCAGAGGGAGACAGAGGATTTAGTGGAGGTCCAGGTATTTTGCAGGATGAGAGTGTGCAGGGCTGTACCTGTTCTGGAGTTAAGCAGAGCGGCAGAGGGGGGGAACCTTGAGGGTCCAGAGGCTGTCGGCAGGCTGAGGGCTAGGCGGAGGCAGAGCTTAATTTGAGTGCTGGCAGATCACAGATTTGAGTTTCCTTCCAGTGTCTTCTGAGAGCGGGGAGGCAGATCTTTGACAGGAATAATTCTCCAGAGTTCTTCTGAGAACGGACAGGCAGATCACCGGTAGAGAAACTCTTCAGGGTTTCAGGTTTCAGGCAGGTTCAATCTAGGAAGCAGAGAGGAGAAAACAGATCAGGATCAGGTTTTCAGGGAGTCAGAGGTTCAGACAGGCTGGTTGGCTCAGGCTTACTAACCATAACTGGCAAACACTCTGGCACTGGAGAGAAGTCCTCTGCCTCCTTAAATATGGATCTCCTGATGAGCAGATGAGCGACAGGTGGTGCAATCAGCTCCGGTTTCAGGAGATCTCGTACGCCCTCTGGTGGAGAAAGTGGACAGACCTCCAGATCCCAACAATGCCTTCATTTTCACTTTTGACACAAATGTCAAACGCGTAAAAATGATCTGTGACTTGTGGGTAGTACCCTAGATTGGACAGTAAATTTAAATTCACAGGGTTTTGATATAAAAAAAAATACACAGAGAAGCTACATAACTACCTTGTAATGCCATGCCAATCCAGACCTAAAGTGTATGAAAATGTTAACTAAAATGTTGACATATTTAAAGGGAACAGGGGAAATGTTTTAATGACAATACAAGGAAAAAATTACATCATATTTAAATAGTTAGAAACGAGAACAATGAGAGAGAAATATTCAAAGATATGTAACGTTCCTGGCACTGGAGCTGCTAATTGCAATCAGTGCACCTGTTCTCACTCCTCCCCTCCTGCTTAAAGGAGAAGTTCGGTTTTTTACACTTTAAGCCCATTTTCTGTAGTGTCCAGGATGAAATCGAATGAAGGACACCAAAATTTTGACAATTGGTCCTGTCTCTGCTTTTTGGCTCATTTAGA
>NW_015156757.1:0-1451 GCF_000732505.1 Cyprinodon variegatus
ATTAAATTCAAATTGATGATTTATGTAGATTAATTACTCTAAGAGTGACATGTATACATTACATTAAAGGTATTATTACATAGTAGAAAATTAATAACTTCTTTGGTGAAGAAATGTAGGATTACTTTAAATCATTTTTTAAATTTAATAGCTATAACTATGACAACCAAAGATTAGTGTTAACAAAACCTGGAAACCATTTGGTAAATAGTAAATGTGAATGAGCGAGCATGAGTATGCCACCTGCTGGCCAGGGGTAATTACAGTACACTTGAAGATATCTATTTTGCTAGATAGACATTTAAGCAAGATAAAAATTACCTTTTATTTTTAAGCAGGTGGATATTTAGCTTTGTTATGTGGCTTTGGTGCTTTTACAAAGTTGGCCAAGAGGTTCAAACATACTGTAGATACATAAATATGCTGCAAACATGAAAAGTTTTGCAAACACAAAAATTAGATTATCACACCAACACCTGCAAAGAAAAATGCTGGAAACATTTATTTTAAAGCTGTTTCCGACCCCGGATGTGAAGATGGATGTTTGAATGGGACAAATGTGCAGATAAAAACTCAGTTGCAACACCGACAGGAATGCAAATACAGAGCAGGACATAAAACCTCTATGCAAGTTCAAAAGTCTGATTGTCAGTACCATAAAAGTAACCAAACATATAGTTTGCTTCCCATGGACCATTACAGGTCCATGGGTCAGAGGTCAAAAAGGTCTTGCCTAAAGGCCGTAAAGATCTTTAGTGCTTTTGCGCCTTTCTTTGCTGCAGGATAAGCTTCTTTAGAGATCACCCTTTTCTAGATTACCCTCCCATGACCGTCTAATTGACAAGTGTTACCATTGACAGTTTTCTAAACAATTTTAAGAATTAAATGTACTACAGTATATACTCTGAGGGTAGTGTAATAAAAAAATAGCCAAGATTTTTTTTTTTTATAATTGTTTAAATACAATTTTTAGGGATATGTATATGTATGTTTCTTTTGAGGATTACGTTTATATTAAATAGGTTAAAGGCAGTGATGATTTGTCATTGAATACTAGGGAGGCTAAACCTACCCTGTAAATATCATAAAATAATTGGTAAAATATGCATTGTTAAATTTCATAAATTAAGTCATGAAACCGCATTAAATATGCTAAAATGCACCGGATTTCATGAGTGTATTGCGCATTAATCAGCTGTTTATTCCGGTCTAGGACATGATCTTTCCTCTGAATCTTGCTCTAGAGCAGAAGGATGCTGCCTGTCAGCCTCTATGAGAAATCTAGCCCTGATTGGATAACATGCCAAAATAATTTACTTCCAGTAAGCTTCAGTCTCTTAGGGGGTCTAAGGAGCAGGCGGGTCATGAAGCTGGCTGCTTGATGCTCATTGGCAAATATACTTAATGATTTTTGACTGACAGTGACCAGACAATGAGGTTCTCCTCATGAG
>NW_015156758.1:0-1451 GCF_000732505.1 Cyprinodon variegatus
CTTAGATTGGATTAGGAACTTCTTTCTTTGTAGATTTAGACTCTCACCAGGACTTAGCTGTGGACTTTGAATAGGCAATCCTATGAAATGAATATAGTTGGATTCACGTAAATGCAGCTCCTTGTGAAACAAAGGCCAGACTAGTGTAAGGTGCAGCAGAGAGATAAGCCGAGGATTCTTGCCGCTCCTGCATCTATAATGGCTGCATCTCTGATTTGTCATCTCTCTGTTGGCCTCCCAGTGAGGATGGATAAACACTGCCATGTCATGAAGGTTTCTAGGTGATCCGTTCTCTTTCCATTACCGCACCGCAGCATCGTACAGCGCCCAAAGAGATATTTCACCAATCGACTAACGTTCTATTTCACAGAACAGCTGCATTTACGCAGAGATCCTCTTTACACAGGATGAGGAGAGCCCACCTGCCCCCCCCCCCATCCTCCCCACCTTCTCCAGAAGCCCCATAGAGAGCGTTCTGAGCAGCTGTCTCACTGTGTGGTGTGGAGGCTGCAGCGCCTCAGACTGGAAGAAGGTGAGAACAGCAGAAAGGATCATGGGGGCTCCTCTTCCCTCCATTAAAGACATTTCATCCCAGCGCTGCGTGTCCCGAGCCCGTGACATCATCGATGACCCCTCACCCCCCCACCATGGACTGTTCTCCCTGCTGCCCTCTGGGAAGAGGCTTCACAGCATTTGATGCAGGACCAGCAGATTCTGAAACAGCTTCTTCCCCACCGCCATCACAATGATGAATGTTTTGTAAAATGGGTTATTTTATTTTATTATATTTTATCATTTTATATATATATATAATTAAAATGTTATAAGTGTAAATTTACTGTCATTTTTACTGTTTTTCAAGGCTGCACTTTAAATATGAAATAGTCTAGAGAACTGTTCTAAACGAAATCTCTTTTTGTTTACACTTGTGTGTACAAATGGATGAAATAAATCTGTCTAAGTCTAAGCAGTAGGTTGTGCTGGATTTAATTTAGGTGTATCACAGTTACGGGGGGGAAAATTCACTACTTTATGTTGGCCTGTAATATAAAATAAGAAGTGCCAAAAATATTCATGTTTATCAGTCCAGTAGATTCTACTGTTTAAAAACACCTTAAGTATCAACTTAAGGTTTTCACTCAAGTAAAAGTGTTAAAATACAAATTTTAAAACTTTTTAAAGAATAAAAGTAAAAGTACTGTAGGAAAAAATGTTAAGGATAGATGATTTACTGCACTGCCCTATTGAAAGAACATTTTTCTACAAATGTGGACGATAACTTCCTTGAACTAATGGTAACAGTGTCAAACTTAACTTTGCATTATCTTGAAAAATGATCTATTTCGGTACGTAGTTAACAAAACGTTGGTGCAGTACCGACTCCAACCACAAAGAAATGTCTGGATAAAACCGATTATTTTGATGGTTGTAATGTTTTTAATACCAAGAGG
>NW_015156759.1:0-1451 GCF_000732505.1 Cyprinodon variegatus
GTTTGCAAAGATTTGTAAGACCTTTTTAAAGGAGCACGAAGCTCTTAAAATTAAAATTAAAAGAATGAAGAAAAGTTCAGAAAAAAGTTCTACCAATAAAATGTAAATACAACAAGTGATGGTTAGGCAATTTCAAGCTATTGTAGTTCTTGTTTGAATTGTCATGATTTTCCAAAGAGCTTTGCTAACCTCTGTATAAACAATATGTTTAATTTCATTTTATTTTTACTTCAGTTATGTCATTAGCTTTTTTTTTCTTAATTTGTTATGTCTTTTTGAAATGGCTTATATCATGATAAAATATATCTTAGCCTTATAATCTGTAGATAGATTTCTTTTACAGCTTATGTTCTACAGAAGAATTTCATTGAAATTTTTGGGAAAGGGTGTGGCGCAGTGGTGAGCGCAAACACCCATGTATGGAGGCCTTGAAGTGACTGATCCGGGTTCGAATCTGACCTGTGGCCCTTTGCCGCATGTCTCTCTCATACCTCCTTTCCTGTCAGATAAAGAGCCACTAGTGCTATACAAAAATAAAACTGTGAGACAATAATTAATATTACACATACAGTTGAAGGTAACTTTTCATCCAAACCCTAGGAAACCTTTCTTTTTTATTGCACAATTTTCTATTATTGTGAGATAATTTGCTTTTTCCTTGGTATTGAGGATAGTAAAGGGGCCAAACCAAAATGTTAAACACTCATGACTGCTTAAAATACCAAACATGGGTGGCTTTCTTTTACAGTACAGATTCCATTTAATAACCATGTATTTGATTTTTTATCACTTGGTAATAATGCACTTATTTATTAACTATGAGGTGAATAAGAAAAGCAGCACAAACCAAATAGTTTACTTGGTAATAATTGCATAATATCTGAGAAACATGAATTACTTTCTTTCACAGTACAGATTCTAAATACTTACCATTTAATTATATGTGTTTTACTTGGCAATGTTGCACCAATTAGTTTTGTTAGTCTGTCAAGAGTTAAAAAATATTCTAACCAATATTACTTAGACAGCAACAATACTTTAATACCAAAGAAAGAAAGGCTTGATTGATTTTACAGTATATTTCACTGTGTTTACTCTGCAGTTTATTCCATTTCCTCTGGTAAATGTGCTAATATACACTAGTTATCTAGAAAAATAGGTAACTAAAGCATTATAAAACTGAACTCAATTTACATATTAATAAGAGTTTAGTTAAGATTGGTTTGCTGTCTTCAAGGCTGGGTTTTCTGTTGTAAGCCAAGCAATTAACTGCATTTTATGAGATAAATAACACATTAATGTATTGCTGTCTGTGAAATGAGTATGAGTTACCTGTTTATTACTCTTTAAAATGTAAGAAGTCTGACTTTACCTTGTCTGCCTAAATTTGAAACTACAGCACTTACCTGATCATAAGTTACAATTTCCTTTGTAATCTGTTGGTAGGTGGT
>NW_015156760.1:0-1450 GCF_000732505.1 Cyprinodon variegatus
CACTAGTTAGGGCTAAGAGTAGCGGGGGAGTCACACAATAGTAAGTCCAGAGAACATGCATAAAGAAGCAGTCCAAACAGGGGTAGAGGCAAATGAACCTGGTTGTGAGGAAAGACAGGAGATTGATGTCCAGAGATTAGAAGCCAAAAGGAGTATTCAATAGGGGCAAGGGGGCAGGCAGGGGTAAATAAAAACGAGACACGTCAAAACAAGGATTGGTGGATAGTCTACTCACACAAATGGCTTCCGAAAAAAAAAAAAAAATTATTAATATATATATATATATATATATATATATTTATACATACATTATCCCTTCTTGATTAAAATACTTTTGAATTGAGTTCCAGTTTAGATTTGTTCTTTCTTATGATATATTGTAAATAATTTTGTTTTCCAAAGAAAGTTTGATGGTCACTTGAAGCCAGTAAATAGTTTACATTCCTGAATTTCAATGACCATATTTGTGGTTAGCAGATGCTGTATCTTTACAAAACCTGAAATATTTGAGAAACATTGGTTCAGTAAAAAAATAAAAAATAAAAATCCCTTACATCACTGAAATATACAGACCCTGTTAAATAAAGATTCTGAATCTGTGTAATAAAGTTTAAGAGATTTTTTTTCAAAACCTAAGAAGTATAATTATTATACTTTAGGCATAAAATGTACTTAATGTCAAGGTTTTGTTCTGGGATTGTGGACCAAAGTGCAGACAACCGAAGTGAAAGGTCCGGAATAGGGTGCTTTTAATTTATTTTTAAAAAGGCTTTCAAGCTTTAGAAGGAATGAAGGCAGGAAGACAATGGGTGCGTTTCAACTCAAAGGCTGCGTCCTCCAAGGACCCGGTCTATCTGGACTGGATCCTTTGAAGTCTTGAAAATAAGGAGAACTGAAGAGTTTTGGCTGTGGATTCAAACTGGTCCAGCCTTCCGGGGCTTTCATCGCCCATACACTCTGTCGCCTAGCAACCGTGAGAGTTGACACACAAAGCAGGCAAAGAATAAATACTGAACTTCTCAGTGCTGTATCTTTTTATCTATTTATTTAACATTTTGAAGGAGCTTCAATGGAGTATTGTATCAGATTTATAGTCCCCACACTGCAGATACATTAGAATTACCACATATCTGACTAAATAACCATTTATTTAAAACTACAGTATTTTCATTAATTTCAGATCAACTATTCACATACTTGTATTATGATAAACTGCACTTACAATATTCAACACTGTTTGAAGCGAAGTACGTTTTTCCTCCGAGCACGGAGAAGCCGGCTTGCTTGGACTCGCAATGTCCTCGCAATATCCAAGGCTACATAGGATACACTGGACCCATCCTTGGACTCAGTTGTTTCACAACCAATCCTCTGAAAAACAATACTTCTGCTAAATAATAAAGTAAAAGAACTTTGGATTCAAGCAGCATTTAGTGAGGACCAAAAATGA
>NW_015156761.1:0-1450 GCF_000732505.1 Cyprinodon variegatus
CATGACGCTCCTTCAAAGCTGCCATACGAGCTAAAAGAGCTGCCTTTTCTGCAGCAGCTTTTATTCTTGCAGAGGAAGTGCTTGTTCTTGAACTGCTCACACTGTTTGTACTTTTCCCCACATTGGAAATACTATCATTAGGATATATGTTATCATGACAATCTTTTGTTTCGTCAACCCTTTCATCTCCGACATTATGTGTTTGTTTTTGTATCACCCAAAGATTAGCATTTTTGACAACATCTGTATTAAACATCATTTTTGCTTTAAACCAGGTTTCATGTTTTTCCTTTTCCTCTGGTGGCAATAAACCCATGATAGAATTGTGAACACCATATATTTCATCACACAACTCAGACATAACATTCAAAGTATTTTTCACTTCACAAACATTTCCCATTTCCATTAGACCTTTAATAGTTTCTCTTAACTTACTAGCCTTATTCAGTTTGACTTTTCTAATATTCTGCAATTTCTCAATCTTCTCAGCCAAGGCCTTGGCAGTAAGTTTAACCACCCGTTTACCCAAATGAGTTTCAGTCACAAGGCTACCAGCCTCTTGTTCTTTAAGAACATCTTCTTTTACAGTTAAGTCAGTGTTTTTATTTGCATCAGAGTTTTCCATGGCTGAGCTGGATTTTTAATGTCAGCCAAAGAAATAAATAAATAAATAAACAAAAAATAAATAGTTTATTCCTGAAGTTACTTATCTCGGTTTTTTTTTTTTTTTTTTTTTCAAATGGCAACCAGTGCACTGGAATTACGCATTGTTATTTTAGATAGCCATGGCCTGAATGTAGCGCTACACGTACCTATGTGTGGAAAATCCACGTTTGTGTCACACCTGCGCAACCAAGCCGCTGAAGCTCCTCAGGTTCCTTTACACGGTGATCCTCCTGCTCGCTCCTCCACTGATGGATGACAGACCCACGCTCGCTGATGGCATCTCTCCTATTGCCCACACAACCACTCCAATCAGTCGATCAGCATGCCGGTCATCCTCTGCGCGCTGCTGCCTCAGCTGCGCCGTAGCTCCTCTCTCTCCTCCCAAGCCGCCGCTCGCATTCTCCCCGCATCACAGGTGCCGACAGGTGACAGCCAGCCACACCAGCATAATTAGGAAGGAATCCTTTGATCCAATAATACGAGACACTTCTTCTATGTCTCGATGTCCTTTCCAAAGCTTGACTTGGGACCAGCGGTTTGACTTTCTTTGTAGGGGCTAAGCCACGCTTAAAGCCACTGGAATGTTTTAAACCGGAATCTTATGGTTGATGCGCTTTGCCGGGGTTAGATGGTGTGAATAGGAAATGTCCAGACGCTGTTCTTGCTGTTTAAAAGGTTGATTTATTCCCACTCTTGCTGCTTACAAAACAAAAAAAATGATACAACAGCCAGCTGTGAGTTGACAGCGTTTCCCCGCCATGCGGTCAAACCGATTTGCCCTTTC
>NW_015156762.1:0-1450 GCF_000732505.1 Cyprinodon variegatus
ACACTCACATATAAACACTGATTTGCTTAAAGGTATAGTGGAGCATGTTCTTTTTCTGGGTGAATAATCAAAATAAGTGGTCCTCCATTCTAGTGATATGTTTATTGAAGGTCGTCCTACGTTCTCGTCTCCTTTTTCACTTACCGGTGGTGAGTCTGACACGGTGGAAAAATTCAAATTTTCTTTTGGAAACTAAGCTTATATGAACGATGCAAACAGCAACTTTTGAACATAACGTGCACGAGGAGAAATGGGCCCATGCATGCTCTGCACTAGGGGTGGGTATTGGCAAAGAAGTCACGATTCGATTCGAATCACGATTCACATGCCACAATGCGATTCTATCACGATGCATCATGATACTTGAAATATTGCGATGCATTGCAATATTTTCACCGAACACTGTAAGAAAAAGATACAGCCATTACCAGTGGCTGACTGGCTGGGTGTGATCTGGACAGTGTCTTCAATTGATACATAACTGAACGCAACTGAATTCATACATAGCTGTATTTATTGAAACGACTTTTGGAGGTGTTGCCATGGAAACAAATACTGGACAGAAATATTACCATTACTGGCGTGGACACACTGAAAAAAAGATCTTAGGATTCATCAAACTTAAAATAACAAAATAAGGATAATCAGTGCCGTTTACATGGCCTCAGTGGTCCTTTAAACCAATGAAATGAAAACATTCAAATGTATATTTCCCCTTTTGCAAATTACGTGCATCATATCAATTTAATTTTTACCTTCTTTGTTTTTAAAACCAAAATGCATCCAAGCATCTGACTTGAAATGTGATGGAGCTGGGCGAATTTTCATAGTGTCCTCCATGTTTTATTTCATATGACTCGTTGCAGTATCCCATGGCCGGACATGCTTGTGACACAAGACAGCGGGCGTCAACACATCCGCAGCGACATCTGCTGGACTGGAAGTTGTATTCCACTTGGTTTTGCTGATGTGCGCCAACCATTCATGTATTTTATGTGTTCATTTTTTTTTTTTAAATAATCGATTCTTGCCTTCAAGAATCGATGCAGTAGATCACAAAAATTAGAATCGCCATGCATCGTCATGACGATTATTTTGCACACCCTTACTCTGCACGCGTTTAATTAGCGTTCCCTCTCGGGAGCGGTTACAGGGTTGTGCATGTGCATTTTTTTTTTCCAGAGGAGAGGGCAAAAAATGAAAATAAAAAACATAAAAATACTGCATTATACCTTTAAGGTGCAAGATTTTTTTAAGGAATGTTCACAAAATATAAGGTGGTTGCTCTTTTTTTTCTTGTTTTTTTGTTTTTGTTTTTTTACTATATTGAGTTAATTTTTTTTTATCTCTTTTTTGGGGGATTTTTTATGTTTACCACTGTAAAAAATGTCTTAATTAAAGGGTTAAACCTGGGGGGTTTTATTTATACATAAATAATTTAACAAAGATT
>NW_015156763.1:0-1449 GCF_000732505.1 Cyprinodon variegatus
TTATATCCAATTTAAAGTTTTGGAGCTGTACGTGCCTTAATTCATATATGTAATTTTAGGCAGAATTTGCTCCTAAGACCCTCGTGGCTTTACCAGGGGGTTAAGACTTTCAAAGGTATGCCCCACTGAAATTTGCAAGAGCTATAGTTAAACTGACAATGCCCACGTGCATGGCAGTTGGATGTTGTAATAAATAGGGTAAAAGCAAAAAAATAATTAAGTAATTACTTAATTAATAATTAACTTGAAGAGGGAGGATGTGTAAAGCACAATCAAATGAAATGAATCTTAATTAAAAAGAATTATCATTTGAATCATTGAACAGTATATAATTTTATATTTAAAGTACTTTCAGAAGATTAAATTCTGAATATGACTGGAATCTTCCTTTAAAAATACTTTGCACAATTTATAGGTTTCTTATGAATATTTTGGGAAATGATTTTCACTTTTTAATTTTACAATTATATCTAGTTGGATTTTAGTTAAATTAGTTTTATGGCTGATCAACACAAGTTCATAAACGTTACGTTTTCATGGCAACGTCAACCAACCTAGTGGTCACTGAGTAAAGAGGTATCCCGCTCGTGGCAGCAGACTTTTAAATTTACAGTCTAATGACAGAAACCAGGAGGAAATATGGTACAGAAACGTATTTCTGATTTTTATTGGAAAACCATCACCATTAAAGAAGAACACTAGTACTGCAACCTGACAAAGGAGAGCAGCCAGAGTGAGGAGACTGTCCACCCGCCTCTGATGGCAGTGGACCGGCAGGCCCAGCCCCAGCACCCGCAACCCAACTAAGTGTGATTGGATTAGAGAAGCCCTTCCAGCCAACATCCATTTTCAAATTTCCTGCGTGGTGTTGTGGTAATGAAACATTCTCACGTTCTGTGGCACCGTCTTGGTTTGCTAGATGGCAGTGGCTGGATTATGTGGAAGAGACTGATCATATTTTGTTTCATTTGACTGAAAGCAGTATGAAAAAAACTCATACCTAAGACGAATTTAAGAAAGAAAACCCCTTTGTGAATATTGGCTTTTTAAATTGGCGTAAAGCCACTGAATTTCTGAGTCGTTAGTCGTTGCTTACCCGGTTAGACATGCGTCAGTGAGCTGTTCCCACTGCCACTGCAAGTCGATTGTTCCCAGATTTAAACACGTTTTTTAAAGCCAGTGGGAAAGTGGTATAAATGAATGTTTACTTGTTTGTCAGCTATGGTCTTTCTGTTCATATCTCAAAAACAACCCTAATCCAGTAATTATTCAGCACCTTATTTGAATCAGATTTTAAAATACATTCTAAAAACATAAAATCAGTGGCCTAAGGGCATCATAAGGTGAAATATCGGATGATAAAATGTTTATTACAATTAATAAATTTCATGCAAGAGAAAAAAATGCACCATTTTTTTCTGTTAGTTGTTTTGTCAAGAAAACCTTTGC
>NW_015156764.1:0-1448 GCF_000732505.1 Cyprinodon variegatus
TGATGGGACAGGTCCTCTGGATTATGGGGGGAATTTTGTTTCTTTATTGTTGCAAGCGAAGGATACGTTTTGTAAATGGAAATTTGACCATAATGCAATAAAAAAAAACTCTTCAACAAAAAAAGATTTTGTACCTTCCCTTCAAGCCAAATTAAAAAAAAGCTTGCTGTGGACCAATAAAAACCTTGTTGCTAACGTCCATGCAGACCAATAGAAATGCGCCACTCCAGAGGAAAGCCCGCCCCAAATAGAGAAGAGAATGTGATCTGGAAAATTAAAATTTGAAGAGAATGTAATTATTTAAACTAAATCTGAACATAAAAACATAAAAAACATTTTTGAAACTATAGAATAATCTGTAAAACAAAACATTTAAATACAAACAAATAAAATCTGTTAAAGATAATTTATGTTTTGAAATCAAATTAGCAAAAACTTAAAAAATATACTTTAAGAAAAAAGCAAATTCACTCTCAAAACTTTTTAATATGATGAAAATTTCCAGTTTCATTTCAAGACTGTATTTTTATTCCAAATATCTGTTAACAAAACTTATTTTTGCTTGGAAGAATAATGGCACCAATTTCTCTCCATACCTCCCCGTGAGCAAACAGGATGCAGCGTTTGACCCCGTGTAACCAGTGAACCATGAAGTTATTTCTAAGATGATACCTAGAAACAATAATCCAAGTTTTCCTTCTACTAAGCGGGAAGGCGTCTCATGCCAACCAGTCCTCCTCCTAACTAGATCCTTCATCACATCCGACCTTTGACTCTGTTTCTGTTTTGAAACGTTGAGCAGAGGAAAGTCTTGCATCATGCTTCACGGTGGACATCAGGATGTGAATGCGTTTCACTGTGAGGACTGTGAGTCACATGTTTTTCAATCAGAGTGTTCTGAGGATGAAGCTTCGGACTGAGCGCGCTCATTAGAGCGCCATAATGACTTTCACTGTTGCTGCCATTGGAGGACATTAGTTCAGCTGCTTCCTTCACGTTCCTCCCATTATTGTCAATCTGCTGCTTCCTCCAGCTCATTATCCTCCATCTGCAAACATGGCGCTGCTTCTCTGAACAGTGACACGCTGATGACATCATAGCAGCACTCAGCACAAACGAGGCGAAACGCCACTCGCTGATTACCAGCGTTCTGCTGCAGATCAACATAATGCACATGTTTACCGTCTTCCTTCGCTTCCTGTTGGAAGTGTATGGATGGTCACCGTGGCAACAGGAGAGGTCAACAGGTCAAAGTTGAAACCTGGAGAACAAACTCTGAATTTCTTTAGATCTTAAGCTCTCTGCCCCTTTTCCATCAGTGGGACATCTGGGGATCTCATCCTAGGCCTGTGGGACAGCTCCTCTAGGTCAGAGGTCACGGATTGGGGGACCAGGGTCAGGATCCGGATCCACCTGCTGGCTAATCCGGAAACAACCTGATTCAAAAT
>NW_015156765.1:0-1448 GCF_000732505.1 Cyprinodon variegatus
TTACTTTGAACGGCCGGTTCACACCGATGTCGAGCGGTTGAAGTTCCTTTGTCAGACCTGCCGGAATAACGGCGAGCACAGCGTTCATTTGTTTCACCTTGTTTTTCACATCGGCTGTGAGATGGGCATGCATGGAGTCGCAGATTAACAGCAATGGTGATGCGTGGAAAAAACCACCTGGTCTCCTTACCTTCAACTCCCTCAGCCACGCTTTCATCATCTCCTCATCCATCCAGCCCTTTTTATTTGCCTTAATAATGACTCCAGCTGGAAAAGTCTCTTTAGGTAAAGTCTTTCTCTTAAAAATCACCATAGGCAGAAGTTTCAAATCCACGACCACACTTCGCCCTTTAACGTTCTCATGGCGGTCTCAACAACGTCCTCAGTAACAACACACATAGGGCGCACCGCGCTTTAGGGCGCGTCGCACATTTTGTGGGGAAAAAAAAGACGTTTATATGCGCCTTATAGTTGCGAAAATACGGTATGAATTTTTTAGATGTGCAAGATAAATATTTAATCTTTAATGAATAGTAAAGCGTCATTCCGTTTTTCGCTGTACTGGTGACATATTTCCGCCCTAGGGAGCAAAGTTCTTTGCCCATTAACTCAAAAGTTGTACATGCGCAGTAGCTCCTCTGATATACAAAGCTATAGGAGAGCTTAGTGCGCAGCTAAGCTGCGACCTGAGGTGACAGGAAGTGTATTTGTTCACCGTCTCCTGCTACATCTCAGAGGTTTTGCGGGTGATGACAGGTCGACGCATTAAAGAAAGAGAGAGAGAGAGATGGTGCAAGAAACGTCCCTGGACCTGGTTTAGCTCTAAGGCTAGGCTAACTGCATGCATTAAGGCTAAGGCTTTATTCTGCTTTCCCTGCCTCCTTTTTCAAATGTAAGAATCTGACTCAGCATGGATAAAGACAGCTAGGACTGATTTAAGGCAGTTTTTAGAAAAGGCAAAGAAGAATAAACAATCTGGGATTCACATGGAAAATAATAGAATCTACTCTACTTTTTCTAGATGTTTGTTAATTTGCATAATTGCTCTTAAATAAACACATTCTCAGAAAATAAATAGTTTTTATATATATAAAAAATATTAAGCTGACTAATAGCTTCTTCATTATTAAAATGGTATATTATTTATTTAGGTTTGTGACACAATATTGGACCAAAACACAGTTTTACCTTCACAGCCTCAGAGGGGCAAGATTTATGTACAAAAAGTAAACCTGGACATGAAATTATGTTTTAGTTTAATAAAGTGTTTTTATAATGTTGGCATTCATATAAATATACTGGTGTGATAACTTAGTATATGTTTGATTGGTGTTTTGGTATACGTCTATTTGGAAAAAAGAAAACTCCACCAGCCGCTGATAAATACATAAAACACAAAAAAATCAGAACGTCTCCTTTCTTAAAATCTTTTTAAATTTCATTTTAAT
>NW_015156766.1:0-1448 GCF_000732505.1 Cyprinodon variegatus
TGTATGTAAACAAATTATATTAAGCCAGTATAAATGTTACAAGGTTCATGTTATATTTTCCTTATATGTATTGTTCATCTTATATGAACGATATGAATTGATATTTTCATAAAAATATGTTTATTAATTCAATTGAACACAGATGTTTGTTATTTCATTGCTTTGTTACGACTGTAATTAGCTTTGCAAAGGTTATTCAGTTTTTCGATTGGGGCAGACAAAACAAGATTTGATCTCCTTTTCTGCTCCCTTTTGCTTATGGTAAATGTATGAGAAAGTGACTGTTTTTCTAGTGATTTTTTTTTTTTTTTTTTTTTATCATGGAGCAATAAATCTGAAGACATTGCATACCTGCACTTTCAGATAGGGTGGAGTTCTCTGACAGTTTTCAGAGGCAAAGAGGTGGGAAGCAGTGCTAGACCTCCTTTGTATCCCTGCAAGGAGGTTTTGCACAGCACCCCTTTAGGTATTTAATCATTCTGCTCGAGAATCTTAATTCCCATGTGGAAAATAACAGTAATACCTGGAGCAGTGTGATCAGGAGGAATCGACCCAAAGCTCTGAAACCGAGTGTTTTATTTGTTATTGACTCATTTAAATCATGAATGGTCCATAATGAACACAATATTCAAGCATAAGAATGTCCATCAATGCACTTGGCACCAAGACATTCAAGGTCACAGGACAAGAACCGACTTTGATGTTGTATCTTGTGACTTTCACATAGACAAATATGATTGTAATTATGTATGCACAGAGTTTATACAAAAAAAAATGTTGTATACAGTTTACAACTGTTCAAGATAGGCTTTGTGTATGCACACTGATGCTCTATCTCTCCGGTTCTTTTCACTGAAAAAAGGACTCGGGACAAACTCTTTAAATAACACTTCATAACTTTTATTTATTAAATTACCAGGAGACATTACAACAGATTCTGATAGAAATTGTAATCTTCCTCAGATCAGAGAAATTGCTTAGAGTTACTAAATGTGACCATCATCATGGATAAACCATCCATCCAAATTTACCAATCATTCAGTCACAGTAAGGAACGTCACAGGACAGGCCGGGCCGTTCTCCATCGGAAAACCCTACCATCTCTAAAAGGTAGTAAAAGACTGGGGTGACCCCAGGGAAATCCCGATCTCTGCCAATCTGAGCAAGAAAAACCCAGTTTTGAATCTACAAATTATCATTACCAACTAATTTAACAGCCTTTAAGCTAATCAGGTTCTGAGTCTTTCTATATCAAAGCAAAAGTGGCATAAAACTTGATCTTGGTGGTACTGGGGCAAAAATGTTTCAACGTTTTTTATTAAAACAAAATCAAAATAAGTCAAACATATTAATCACAATTAGGTAAATCCAAGAATTATCCTGGTCCGAGTTAAAGGCAAATGATGAACATCACTGACGATGATGAATTCTTTCAGTGTCTCTATCAC
>NW_015156767.1:0-1448 GCF_000732505.1 Cyprinodon variegatus
CCCATCGCCTGGCTTGCCACAGGTTTGCCTGCTTGTCTAAAAGTAGCTAACAGCATCAGCCCTGACTGACAGCTCATTGGCTACTTTGTATCACATGTAGCCTGGTCCTGGGCTTTCTGGAGGGCTTTACCATTCAAACAGGAGAAGCAGCACAAGTGAAATTAGGCACTGCCATCTGACAACATGCAGTAATTTATAAATGTTTTAAATCAGGTTGGGTCCGGATTAGCCAGCAGGCGGGACTGGATCCAGACTGTGGTCCGCTAATCCTTAACTAACAGGGGAATGGATTAAACACAATTTTGTTGTTGTTAAACCTATTTTCATTTCCTAAATTTTTAAATATAATTCCAATACATCCATATAATGCCAGAAGTTTTATAGCTCAATACGAACACTGCTATAATTGTTATAATATTATTCTATAGTATTGACACTTAAAGATACAGATATAAAGAAAACTGAAAATATGCTAAATATATACTGTTTCTTTGTTGATTATGGTTCTCTACAATGAAATACAGCCTAGTTAAAAGCAATAATAAAAAAACACCCCCCTTACAAAAAACAAAGAAGGGTAATCTCTCCTCACAGATCATAGTTTTAATGCACGGAGGGGGGACATACAGTTTGTTGTTGTTACCAACTGGGATTAAAGAAACTTCCGACAGCGAGGTAAAAAGGGATTGTCTGCCCCTTTACTGAACTTTTACAAGTGAGAAAAGGTTTCCACATATCGTAAACTAGATTCAAAGACTGTACTTTTACTGTAGAATTATATAATCTATACTTGAAAAGTCTAAGTACCTAAGTTTTTAACTGGCAGGTTCGGAAGCAAAAAAAGCATTAAAATAGTACTTTACACTGATGAAATGAAGGTTTGGCAAATTACAAATTGAATTTCTCCAAGTAGTCGAAGTATTATGACCCAGGTGGTAAGTATAAGTATTGTAATTTATTAACTAGAGCACAAAAATGGTGAAATAGCCCTATGGAGACATCTGGGGAAACCAAACACGAGGAGCCAGAGAAAGACGAGGTAGGTGGACAACAGCATGGGAAGACAGCAAAGACAAGGAACCGACAAGGAGTGACAGAAGAGGGAGAGCATAAATAGCTGACTGAGATAAAGGCAGGGTTAACGAGATGACAAGGAGCAGGTCTGAGAGGAGACAACGAGGGAGCCAAGGGGAAGGAACACACACAAGAGGGCAACAAAGGAAAACAACAGAAAAACCTGAGAACATAAATCTAGAAACTACGACAAAATAGGAATTAAACCAATAAAACTAGAAAACAAGGAGCAATGTAAAGCACAACAGAACCAAGATCATGACAGGGGTTAGGGTGGAAGAGACAAGAGTTAAACACAAAAATAACAAATAATATACTTGAAGAACACAGCAATAGTTCAGAAACACATGGTATGTAAACAGAGTGAGGTACTG
>NW_015156768.1:0-1447 GCF_000732505.1 Cyprinodon variegatus
ATTAAAGTCAGAATTCTGAGAAAAAAGTCAGAATTCTGACATTAAAGTCAAAATTCTGACTTTTTCCCCATACTATACTGAAAAAAAATAAAAAAAAATCAGTTAACATTTTTTTTTTTTTCAGTGGCCCTAATCCTCTTCCGTATAAAGGTGAACCTAAAGGGTGCTGAAGATTAATAAACTGAACCAGAGTGATCTTAAAGAACTTTACCTCTTTTCATGACAAGCAGCCAATGAGGAATGTTTAGTTTGGCTTATCAGAACTAAAGCTAGTTGGACCTGTAGTCCTCATATTTTCCTTTAAATTTTGGTAAAATGTATTTTCATGTCCTGTGTGTTCACTTTAAGTTCTTACGGCGTCACGAGGCATGATGTCCCATGATGTTATGTTATGAGGAGGCTGCCACTGTATGGGCTTCAATGAATAAGATATTGTTTTGCATTTTAAAATGTATAACAATATACATTTGTTTTAAAAATCTGGTAATACAGAGTCTCAACCTTCTTTCAAAAATGCTGTCATATTCATTATAAAACAAGCTAACAGCTAATGGGTAATATCCTTCTTTAAAGACTAAAATGCTAAATACTGTAGTAACACTGGGAAATTCACTTTGCTCAAAAGTTCAAAAAGAAAAATACATTTATATCTCAGCTTTCTGCGTCTGAAGTTAAAGCAAACTGAATTTCAACTGAATATCCACATGCTGAATTTTGCATAAAATATATATTTTTATATGAATCTAGTCTATAAATTCATTTTCTTTAATCCCTAGAATGATGTCAAAACTTAAGAAGAAGACTTGTAGTTCATATTTGTTTTATTTCACAGATTAAAATTTAGTTCAACTTACATGATGTATATTTCATCTTCTATAACCCTAAAACTCCAACCCACAACAACTAGAATGATATTTGATCTGTCCTATATACACTAGAAATATAAAATAAGTGTGGAGTTATGTCTGCAGATGATTTATCTACCCTGCATGTCTTCACAGCATTATTATGCCTTATACCCCTGTCACACTGCTGCCTTGAGTGTCAGTTGAAGATAAACTGGCTTGTGTGTGTATGGCTTCTGCATTGTCTCCCCACACATCTAACACTGCAACACATATTTATTACCAAGCTTGTTGGCATGCATTTTTTTTTAAATGTTGAAAAGTTTAGTGTCCAAACAGTCACCGCTGTGATACAATATACTGTACATAGATGCTCCAGTTATGACAATAATGGAAGCGTACATGCAGTAAATGTTGCAGCAATAAGGTTGACATTTTTTTATGACTTCGTATAGAGTAAACTTTCAAGATTACGTAGCAACAATAGCAACGTAGATTGTCCTGATGTTAAATTATACCTCTGGAAGCCCAATCGATAAGTATACAAAAAACATACACAATTATTATGTTGCCAATAAATCCTTTGTTATTTATCCCAGCAT
>NW_015156769.1:0-1447 GCF_000732505.1 Cyprinodon variegatus
TTAAATAAGGACCGCCATTTTGGCCATTTCTATAGGCTCTGTTTTGTTTGGACCTGCTGCCATCTGAGCCGTCTGCTAGCAGCGTTTACACCTAGGCCAGGGGTCGGCAACCTGCGGCTCTTTAGCCTCCCCCTTTTGGCTCCCTGGAGCTTTTTAAAAAATGTATGAAAATCAATTTTTTTTTTGTTTTAATATGGTGTGCAGGTTGCAAACATGTTTTCCAATGAATTAAACATTTGCATTATAAATAAATTTAAACAATAATTTGCGACTAAGCCATAGAGATCAGTGGTCATAACTTGGAACCACCGTAGAGCGGTGCCAGGCAAACAAAGCTGCAGGTGTGTCTCGGAATATGAATCCCAAAGGGGAAAAAAGGAAGATTGCTGATGAGAAAAGAGGATTTAAAAAGGCCAACTCATTTGCTTTCATTATCAATGCGGAATGATTGCCTGCATTTTCGCTTTGAAATGAGAGGGTGTCAAAATAAAAATAAAACTTTGGAAAGGTATTACCAGGGAAGGCTTAATTTGCAGCAAGGATGGAAAACCGTCCACAGATCAAACAGTTAGCGTTTTGATGCAGGTATCTGAACTTTCTTCCATTTCTTCCCCAAATCCTAAAAATATTAATCAGACCAAGGAACGATGGTGACGGAGGATGTGGAGATTTCGGGGTTAGAGAGCACAGCTCTGATGTCACTTCCTGCTTGGTTCCTCGTGACTCAATAAACTCCTCCCAACAGAAACACGTCCGCCATAGAAATATTTCTTTATTGTGTTTCTATAATTTCATCATTGCAGGAAAACTTAAACCGCGCGGTGAAGGTGGTGAAGCGGTGCGCGATGGGAGCGTTCACTGTTCCTCCTTCACCTCAGGCTACTATGTGACATTTGCTTCGAGAGAGATAAACATTTAATCATGAATGCTTATTATATATTTAAGCCCATATTATCCTTTTCTATAGTGGGATAATACACTTAGAGCCTGTGTTGCTATACAAGGCTTATATAAGGCTTTTATATTTTTGCGGCTGCAGACAGATTTTTTTTTTTTTTTGGTCCAATATGGCTCTTTGAGCAGTTTGGGTTGCCGACCCCTGAGCTAGAAGAACCTGCTTTAAGTGTATTTGAGTCAAATCCTTCATTGAGCCATCGCTCTACAGACTATTAACAAAAATTTTTTTGGGTCACTGTAGGCTCAACAGACTGAAGACCATCAAATCCAAACACTTTCACAAACTTTCCAGATCCAGCATCCTCAAAGTCAAGGACAACGTGCAGCAGTAGGGCTCTGTATTTTGGCCAAAGTCCTGAAACGATTCGATTTCGTTTCATACAGTTCTGAATCACTTCAGTTTGATTCCATTCGATCTGTTTTTACAATAATGAAAGTGGTTCAACTGTGTTTCAAAATACTCATGTATATTGGATCTATGTATTGGGGA
>NW_015156770.1:0-1446 GCF_000732505.1 Cyprinodon variegatus
ATTTACGTTTAAAATAAGAAAAAACAATTGCATTGTCTTATTTCAAGTTCATATTATCTAATTATCTTATTTTAAGAGTAATGATACTAATTTTACTGGCAAATCATCGTATTTACCTACTCAAATTAAGGGTAAATACACTTAATTTAAGAAATTTGTACTTATTTCCAGATCGTTTTTGCAGTGTAAAAACCACACGTCAGACTGAGCGCAGAGATGGTGCTGGTCGGACTTGTCAATCTGGAAGAAGAAGAAGAACTCCCTTGTTTGCACATACACACTGCTTGAGGTTCTGGTAAATCTGCTCGTAGCTCTGCTTCAACAGCAGAATTTGTCCACGAAGATCTGACGAGGGCTGACTGAATTAAAAACGTTTTATTTTCTCCCGTCCTTACGAGTCCTGGTCGGGACGAGAGGCTAAACGCCCCTCGTTACCCCCCTGTGCACTACACAGGAAAAAAATCCAAATCTAGATAAGTAAATTTTTCTTAAATTAAGTGCATTTGTTCTTGAATTGAGGAGGTAAGTGAGACACTTTGCCAATGGAACAAAACTATTTACATTTAAAATAAGAAAAAACAATTGCATTGTCTTATTTCAAGTGCATATTATCTAATTATCTTATTTTAAGAGTAAACATTCTCATTCCATTGGCAGGTGATCTTATTTACCTACTCAAATTAAGGGTAAATACATTTAATTTAAGACGTTTTTACTTATTTCAAGATCGTTTTTGCAGTGTACACAACGCACGATCAGGCTGAAACTCGGCCTGATTGAAAAAAATTCTCGCACGACTGGAGAATCGTCCTGAAAAGGGCAAAAGAAATCGTACAGTGTACGCCCGGCTTTAGATTTATTTATTTATTTATTCATTTCGAACAGACATTAAAAACAATCAAGAAAGAAAAAAAAATTTGAATGAAACAAACGTAAGAATGAAAATATAAAACAAATTATTTTGCCCATGTGACATGCAAAAGATACATCTTATAATGTCCTGCCCCTTTCCTCCTTTTCAATTTATCATCAATTAACTGTCAAAACATCAAAAAACCAAAAAAAAACACTTGTTTTCATTCCACACACTGGAAAAACAATCTAAAAATAAGTAAAAAGGTCTTAAATTAAGCGTATTTACCCTTAATTTGAGTAGGTAAATGAGATGAGAGTATTTTTACCCTTGAAATAAGATATTTAGATAAAATGCATTTTAAATAAGAAAATTATCATTGTGTTTTCTTATTTTAAATGTAAATTGTCTTGTTCCATTGGCAAAATGTCTCTTTTACCTCCTCAATTCAAGAAATAATGCATTATTTTAAGAAAAAATTACTTATCTAGATTTCATTTTTTTTCCAGTGCATGATGTTTAGGCATGTACAATTATTTTAAGTACTATTTATGTCATCAATTACATTATAGACTATTAAACAGTCATCTTAT
>NW_015156771.1:0-1446 GCF_000732505.1 Cyprinodon variegatus
TATATATATATATATATATATATATATATATTACATTACATTACTCACAGATTTTTTGTTACAAAAAACTTGAGAGTTAGTTCACTTGACCACAAGGTTAGCAAACCTATTGAACTTGTATTTAAGATGGCAGAAATGGTAAGGTTTTTTTAAGGCAAATCTTTTAAGGGGTATTGTTGTAAAGATGCCATTATTTGCTGCACATAGTGAACTTTGAAGACCTTTTTTCAACCTTTTTTACCATCTTGCTTACTAGTGAAGAAAGTATAAATATGGATCCTTAGCCAAGTTAGAGGCTTTAAAGGGTACAGTATGCAGTAGAAACATAGTGACTATATCAAATCATATTCAAATCTAAGTACAAATAAAGAAAGAGATTGCTACATCCCCTGGCCATGTAGGTTTTACACCCAGCTGATTGGCTGCCTGGAGACTGCTAAGCAGTAACCTTTTTTTCACTGTAGCTTTGTATATTTGGGACATTTTGAAATCCTCATTAGGTTTTCTTGAACTTTGGGTTAACTTGCTTTTAATTGGGTTGTTTAATAGCGGAGGTTGGATTTATGCCCCTCTGATTAGTTTGTTTTCCCAAGAAAGTTTTCTAGTGAATTTGATAGAGCAGTGGCTGTTTGGAATATGGAACCTTGTTGAAGCTAAACATGTGTTTGTTTGTCTTTTGTTCACATTTTATGTTTCCACGCCCTGACCTCCTAGACCCTGGGGTTATAACAGACATATTTAATTGAAACATACAATAATACTACAATAAGTTAAGTAAATAAAATAAGTTAAATCAAAGTTTCAAGCACACCTGGATATGACTGATATTTTGTCACAGAAGGTATTTGAACTGCATCAACTGCATTTAAATCAGCAGCACCTGCTTGAATATTTCAAACGCTATATTGCTCTGATACATCATTCGATCCAGATATCTTCATGGACTGCTGTTGGATACATTGGTATTTTAAATCAGTTGTATCACTTTAGCTCCACCCACTGAGAAAAGTTCTGTACTCAATGACCATTTTCCAAGTTTCAAACTCTGTCAAATAATAGATGAGACTTTTAAAATTACATTTTAATACATAACAATCACTTCTCTCATTTTTTCCCTGGAAACCACTCCTTGTTCCTGCTGTCCTCCCATCTTAGTAGTCTCCCATAAATTTCCAGTATTATGTATTATAAAATTATATATATTAAAAAGAATTTGATCTGCCTCTCCAGAACTATCGCTAGCATTGCAACTCAAAATCGGATCAGGTACTGTTGTTTGCAATTGGTTGGCATGGGTTTATTTTAGACTTCTTGAAAATGTCTTAAAATATAATGGATACTGGAGCTTGACTGGGATAGGCTTGTAGAGGAAATCATAAAATTACTCAGATTTTCAAATCCAAAAATTGACAGGGATATACAGTCAGAAATGTAATATATTATACA
>NW_015156772.1:0-1446 GCF_000732505.1 Cyprinodon variegatus
AATTTAGATATAGATCCACAAAATAAACAAAAGATGTCACCGTAGCAGTTTTTATAAATACAGACATGGGCATGGGATCTTAAACAACATTAGAAAATATAGTTGTGATTTAATGTAGAAGATATGATTTGTAATTAGTGTTGATTAACAACTGTCATGATTTAATTAAAGGTCTGACCCCAAAATGCAGAGGACCAAACAGAGAGACCAGGGAAAAGTTTAAACAGGTTTATTTAGAATGATGAATCCAGTGCTGCTCTGAACACTTCCTAACCGGAACTGGAAGGTGAGGGGAAGACACTGCGGTTAGTTCAGGCTCAGTGGGAAATTTGATTCTTAGGATTGAATTGGAGGAATAGGTTGCAGACTCACTTCTCCAGGAAAAGGTGTCCTTTATGGAATCCAGTCTGTGTGGAATGTTCCAGAGATTGTCTTGTTGGGTGTTGGGCGGACTGGATTGTTCAGACTGCGGTTGTTCCTTGGTGAATGGAGAAGCTGACTGCCACTCAGATTTCCTGCTGTACTTGAACGGGCTGCGGTGCTGATGAAACCTTTGCTCGGTGTGAAGCTCAAACGACCTCTTGGGGAAAGTGGATCCAAACTTCCTGTTTGGAGCCCCAGCTCAGTTAGAAACTCAGTTGATCCTTCCAGAGAGAGAAGGTCCAAACAAATCCAGTTTGCAGGATGACTTCCTGCCGAGAGGCTAAGACAAAAACTTGGTTAAGAGTCAGGTTAACAAAAAACTCAAATTAGACTCTGCTAAACCTAGCATGGCTAGAGTACCCTGTATTGGCAAACACTCTGGCGTTGAGGTAGTGGCAGTCAGCAGCTTAAGAGCACCCCACAGGTAATGAGGCAATGAGCTGCAGGTGTGCAGGGAGACTCAATGAGGACAGGGCACCACCTGGTGGAGGAGGGAAGGAAACACAAAAACAGAACACACAAACTGGATTCCTGACAAAAACAGATTTATGTAATTTTGCTTTAGTTTCTTAAGAAATCTGATTTGTGCAGAAAAAATATGCTTGTAAAACCTGTAAGACCTAGACTGTTTTATTTTGTCATTTTGTATACATGAGTGTAAACAAATACAAACTTTGTTTAGAACAGCTCTAGACAATTTCATTTTTAAAGTGCAGCCTGGAAAACAGTAATAAAAAATAGTAATATAAACATATGACTGTATATTTACAGTTCTAACATAATTTCTTTTTATAAATTAAATAACCCATTTTATACAACATTAGGCAGTCAAATTTTTTATTTATTTATTATTTGATTGATTGAATATTTATTATTTTGAAATAGTTTGCTCTAAAAAACTTTCTATTTAACCACGATTTTCCTTTTCCATCCCTGTTTATGTCTTGCAGGTGTTTTACTACTCTACGGGGATCTTTAGCTCAGCTGGAGTGAAGCAACCCATCTACGCCACTATAGGAGCCG
>NW_015156773.1:0-1446 GCF_000732505.1 Cyprinodon variegatus
GTCTTTCCAGCTCCTGTTTTACCAAAAACCCCAACCATTTCTTTCTTCTTTATCTCCAGATCCTTGATTAATTTCCTGTTAAAAGGTAGAGAGGTATTCTTTGATTTACTTTAAAACATTAAAAAAATATTTTAGATTTCAAAGTACATTTGATATTAACAGTATATGTCTTTAAATGCCATCGATTGCACATTTAAATCAAATGTCAACAAAATATTTGTTTTTATTTAGATATTTGTTTAACTCTGTGATTACTTTAACTTTGTGACTTGCAAGTTGAAGTTCTACACCAAAAAAAGATTGTGAGATAGCAATAGTGGCCTGAGTTAAGGTGATCTTAGAAAAAAAAACTAAACTTTTTGCTGTAAAAATCCTGCATGAACTCCGAAAATATACTCACCTTACAAAAGCATTCAGCTCAGTTTTTTCTCGTCTGTGTAGTTCACTAAGAACATTATCCATCACATTTTTCACATCAGACACTGATTCTGCTGCTATAAAAAGATAGAAAATGAGAGAACAGTGACATTTTGTATGAACCATGATCTCAACTGGGAAGGATTTTAAACCTGAAAACTGATCTGCCCCACGACGTTGTTTTGCTGTAGGTTGATCATCACTAGACTCAACATTCAGCTCTCTCTTTACTAGTTAGAAAAAAAGATTTGATGTTGGCAATTTTCATAAGATTGTTTCATGAGACAAAATTATTGTACAAAACATATTATGAAATATTGTGTTGCTTACCTGTATCTCTTGATGAAAGCAAAGGCTTGGAAAAAAGCAGAGAAATATCTCAAACCAATCTCAGTAGGCTTTGATAATCTTTCTTAAGTTAAATAATAATACCAAATGCAAATTCATTGCTTTCCAATAAAATGTTAGTGTAGAATAACACTTTATTCCTTTGTTATACTCTTGCAAGTAAAGGAATAACATTACTCGTAAATCATTAAAATGGCTAGTTTTCAAGCCTCAAGAAAAGAAAATAATTAGTGTATAATGCTATAATAAAACTAAGTAAATACCATACATTTGATATGTAACAATTCACAATATGGAAAACTTACTAAGGACAGATCATGTTTATCTGGCAGTGGTTTTTGTTGCTGGTTAGAAGGATTTTTCTGCAAACCAGAAAACTGTTAGTGTTTAAAAACATTTTATTTATCAATAATGATAAATTAAGGTTTATCTGTAAACACCATCAATGCAAGTCCACACTTGATTTCATTATTTGTTATGATATTCTAAGGGCCCTGCAAAGGACTGGCAGGGAGTACCCTGCCTTTCAATCTTTGACTCCTGCAGATATTTTTACCAGCCACACTTGACCCTGATGAAAAGCTGAAGTAGATGGATGGATGGATGGATGGATGGATGGATGGATGGATGGATGGATGGATGGATGGATGGATGGATGGATGGATGGATGGATGGATGGAT
>NW_015156774.1:0-1445 GCF_000732505.1 Cyprinodon variegatus
AATTGAATTTAATCCAACTAATACGAAATATCAGAAAACAACCCAAACATTTTTCCAACAAAAGGCTTGGAGAAACCTCATGTCTCTAAATCAGTGCCGGCCCGAGCCTCTTGGGGCCCTAAGCAGATTTTTATTTGTGGGCCCCCTCCCACCAAGCAGAATCACCTAAGCTAGAACATTATTGACACAAATGTCACACTATGTTAGGTTATGTATAAATACAAAATAAATAAATGATACTTAAATACTTCACTATTTTATTAAAACTTCAGAATACAAACTGTCACAAAACATATCAAATTATTTGCAATAAATGTGCAATCTTTTAAATAAAATCAAATTAGAAAAACATGAATATAATCAAAAAGTAGGATGTTACAAAAAAAGACACTTAAATAATGAAAGCAAACATAAGAAGAGCAAAGGTTCATCCCTGACAAATGTACAACAATGACCTGAAAATCGCTCTTTCCTGGCTTTTCTGGAGGCAAAGTCACTGATGACATCCTGTTCAAAGGGAGTTTTTCCTCTCCACTGTCGCTACAAGCCTGCTTAGTGTGAGGGATTGCTGAAGAGTCAATAGCCGTTTCTCAATTCACAAGGACGCGAGTACGCACTCGGACTCTGGGAGAAGGGGAGCACACAGCATAAATCTGGATCAGTTGGAACAGAAGCGTACTGATGACATCACCACACGCTCTGCTCGTCTGGAGCTGCATTTCACCTCCTGTTATTAATAGTCTCTAGATAATGAATAATTCTGTCTTTTTCATTTAGTGTGGGGAATAATAATGAACACAGTCAGATAAACACAAATCAAATTAACATTTTGTTAACCAAACCAAAAAAATCGCCACTCGTTAACTCGTTAGCCCTGGCTGCCGTTAGCCTCAGAGCTCCGTTGGTTGCCACGGTCCCCTCAACTTCAGAAATGTTTTCATCAGTGAATGGGCCGTATAATGAAGCTTAAAGTATAATTTTCTTGCCTCAAATGATCTTAAAATGTACTTTTATTGAACAACAGCAACAGAAAAGAGAACTTTTAACTTAATCCTCTGAGCTCTGTGAGCGCTAACCTCAGACATGGGCAATGTGGAGTCAACAAGTCATCTCCATGTCATGTATTTAATCTATCCAACCAATTAACCAGGTGAGTCCAATCTGCACAGGTTAATTTACGGTGAAGATTGGACTCACCTGCTTCAGTGTCTGGGTAGAACAAATACATGACATGGAGATGACTTGTTGACTCCACATTGCCCATGTCTGGCTAACCTGGAAGCTGCTGCTGCCGCAGTGCATGCTGGGACAGCTGTCAATCTCAAGAACAGACAAGTCTGCTCTGATGCATGCTGGGTAAAGTGTGAGAACAACATCCGGGGACTTTGTTCGTTCTCGGTCTGCTGTTCTTGTGAATTGGAACAGTGCTAGGGCTGAGGATGATG
>NW_015156775.1:0-1445 GCF_000732505.1 Cyprinodon variegatus
GGGGAGGTGCATCATGGTCCTGAGAAAATAAACCATTCAACAAGATTAGATCAAGTTATTTGGACAGCCCAGTAAAGAGCTAAAAAGAGATCAAATAATTCAGAAGCAGGTCAAGTTCAGTTTCTTGCGGTATTTTTGGTGGCTTTCCCTCAGGCTCTGACATATTGGACTGCATGCTTCATTGGCACTATTTCCCAAATTAAATATTGAATGTTGCTCATGGACTTTCTTGACCTCTCACTAAAGAATGGGATGTTTTTAACATTTTAAGTTCAAGCGGTAATGTAGAAAGAGATGTAACTTTTAACCTAAGTTCAAGAATAATAGCGTAACACTTTTTTAAGTATTTGAAATGCTGACAAAAGTGCTTACAAAAAAAAAAAACGAGAAGTTAGTTTTTAAGTTTAACTCCAAATATAAGCTAGCCTGAATAACACCAATATGTAAAGACTTAATATCTGGTTTGGATGTAATATAAAAAGCACAAATCACCTTATAATCAGAAGTCCTGTGATATCTTTATTTAGGTTTAAGAACAGTTTAAAACATCCCCCATTATTAACATCATTTAAGTTCATGCTTCCTGTAAACCGACATTCATTCAGTGTGTAAAATTTAATAATTCAGAGCAGCGGATAATAATGTGTACAGTGACTCTGCTCTCTGTTTGCATGGACAGTCAAGGCTGTTTGTTCTGCTCTATAAGCCTGGGATGAATGCTTGTTAGTGTGCTTTTCAGTGGCCGTTGTCGCAGAGAAAAGTCTGCCAAAGTTTTACCAAGCAGAAGATATACTTAAAACGGGAGCAAGTCTGCCGTAATCGGGAGAATACTGCTGTGTTCAGCCGGCCATTAAAATAACTAATAATACAGCTTAGAATATTCTTTTTTTTTGGTTTGCATCTGTCTGCATCACTTCTTGTCATGACCATCCTGCTTTCTATTTCTGATTTTTATTTATTTGAGGTTTATTTAAAAGTTGGATCAGAAATTATAAATTTTTTCTCATTTCATCATCCAAAGACTTGAGTCTTGATGTGCGTTCTGATTAATCCCCTCCACCATGCTATCCTTGACTGCCTTTATGTGATTGGAGGCTAAACAGTGAATTTTCTGCTGTCTGTTTGCATTTAAAGCTGTCATTGCATTACGAGCTAGTTCAGCTCTGTCTGGTTGGGTTATCTGTACTGTCTTGTAAAAGGTTAAAGCTTTTCACATTTTGTTATGTTAAAAACCAAACCTGTATTTGCTCAATTGGGATTCTATGCAAATGTTCAACATATACAATGAACAAGTTTGCTTGTCATTTGCAATCCACCCTCTGGAGTCGGATACTCTTAAAAAAATCCAGTTCACACCATCCATCCATCCATCCATCCATCCATCCATCCATCCATCCATCCATCCATCCATCCATCCATCCATCCATCCATCCATCCATCCATCC
>NW_015156776.1:0-1445 GCF_000732505.1 Cyprinodon variegatus
CATCCATCCATCCATCCATCCATCCATCCATCCATCCATCCATCCATCCATCCATCCATCTTTCTCCCTTTCTCCATATAGGCTAATGATCCTTCACGCTCTCCATAGTTCTCCTGTGGCGCGAGCACAGGGCGACTGTTGCGCGCCCTTAGCGAGCATGCGCGTTTCCTGTCGCGTGTGGCGGTGAATCATACCGCCTGCGCTGTGCGGAGATGCAGGGGAAATCGTTATGTGGTGGGGAAATGCAGCTCGACGTAACACCAGTATTTCCATCTGGAAAACGCTGTTTTGCTGCTGCAGTCCTCCTCACTCTCCATCTCTCTGTGTGTGCTGTACATTAACACCCGCCAGCAGAAACACCCACCTACCCAACTGACAGATGGAATCTCACTATACATCAGCCAATCTCATCCTCCCCTCTCTCATTACAAGGCGCGCCAGGTCCTATCATGAAAAAAGGTTCATTGTGTGACCTGAGTAACGTTCAGCAACAGGGTTCTGCAATGGTAACTGCGTTATAGTTACAGTCAAAGTAATTAGTTAGATTACTCGTTACTAAAACAAGGTAACGGCCGTACTTTCAACGCCGTTAGTCCCATCACTGGCCGGCACTACCATCCATGTTTACTTCCGTAAACATGGAGCACGCTGGCCTGTGACGTCATTGCGTCCTCTACTGCGCATGCGGGACACTTGCGTTGTATGACTGCAGTTCACACAGGAGATCACATACAAGTCTCATATATTTGGAAATATGAACGGTAACACAAAAAATGTGGTTTCACAAAAAAATCTGAATTGAGCATTAAGACATGCAGTGTGATCGTAGCCTTAGAGACACTTTCCAGGACTACAAAAATGAAAAGTACTTTGATGAACTATGGAAAGAGGTCAAGGAGTTTGCCGAGAAGAGCAAAGAAAATGTAATGACCAGGACTTGCCCAGATCACTCTTTAATCAGGTGCTTGAGTGTCTCGTAGTGGAGAGGTGTTTTTCAAAGAAAAACTGTGAGATCATGCAAGGAGTGCATGATATCAAAACCCAAAAGTGCAACTTTCTTGAATGTGGAGCCTCTGATTGCTTTTGGACAGATCTTTGAGTCAGATTTAGATGACCTGAAACAAAATGTGCACCAAGCAAAGCATTTGCTTGATCAGAGAATAAAGAGTGATTTAGAAACACCTTCTACTTTGCTTAATTTTGTTGTCTTTCTTGAACCTTATGATGAGGTTTTATGTGAATTATTCAAACTTTGCAAGATTGCTGTTGTAAGTCCATTTAGTACTGCTTCTTGTGAGAGATTCAGTACTAAATAGTGCAGCCCAGATATATAGTCTAACCTAAGGACAATAATGGCTGATGCCAGGCTAAGTCACATTGGAATACTTAGTATAGAGTCAAGGAGGGCACTGAGCCTCAACATGGAAGACTTTGTAACATATTTT
>NW_015156777.1:0-1445 GCF_000732505.1 Cyprinodon variegatus
CAACCATCATTTAGATCTACAATTACAGTAGTAGCCATTCAAAATTCAAACCGCTCATAATGGCTGAAATCTTGGTGTCATGTTGGACTCAGACCTGAACCTACAGAGGCTCATAAAGGCACTTACTAAGTCATTATTTTATCACCTGAAGAGAATCTCCAGGATTAAAAGACTAATGTCCAGCAAGATCTAGAAAAACTCATTCATGCATTTATCTTTAGTAGAAATGATCCTTTCAACAGTATCTTCAAAGGTTTGCCTATAAAGTCCATAAAGTCTATAAAGCAGCAGCTGATCCGAAACTCTGCTGCTCGAGTTCTCACTAGAACTAAGAAAGTAGAGCACATCAATCCGGTTCTGAAATCCTTCCACTGGCTCCCTGTAGCTTAGAGGATAGACTTCAAAATCCTTCTGTTAGTCTAGATATTAGTGAGTAGATCAGCACCTCAATACATAACAGATCTGTTGTCAGTGTATCAACCTCCCAGACCACTCAGGTCCTCTAGTTCCAGCCTACTCTGTCCACCCAGAACCAAACATGGAGAAGCAGCATTTAGTTCCTATGCTCCACTGATCAGGAACAAACTCCCAGAAAACTGGAAAAGAGCTGAAAGCCTTTTAGAGCTTTTCTACCTAATTGTAGATTAAAGATTTTACACTGAATGCAGTTTAATGCAGCCCACTTTTGTTTTCAGTATTCATGTTTTCTGACGTTGGTTTGAATTGAGGCAGGTTCATATTCATCCCATCGGTGAGCCACACCAGAGATCGCCTGAAAGCAGGTGGAGATTATATAATAATGTGGGTCTCTGTCTGTTTATTTGGTCAAGACACTGATTGACCAGAGGGTATTCACATCTGCATTACAGGTGTGGGTGACCAAGATGAGAAATTAACTGTGGTCCGATCAAAAATGTTCCAAACAGGGCAGATATGGATTACCTCTAAAAGTTACAAATAATAACCATTTCATATTGTTGTTAAACTTTAAATTAAATTCACTCATTAGTCAGATATATTCTGCAGTTGTTTGGTAAATAGAATAACCTATTAATGGCTTCCACCACTCACTGCTGTTCACAGACAAACGCTTCCACACTTTCCACACAGGAAAATATTGAAATCTAAATGAGTCTTTTTTCTTAAAATAGGTGCATGTTTTCTTGAATTGAGGAGGGAATTGAGAAACTTTGTCAAAGGAAAAGGATAATTTATATTTAAAACATGAGAAATTGTTGTATTGTCTTATTCCAAGTGCATATCATCTAATTATCTTATTTTTAGAGTGAAAATACTCATTCCATTGGCAGATCATCTCATTTACATAAGAATTTAAGAATTTTTTACTTATTTCTAGATTGTTTTTGCAGCGCACCAGTTGAAGCAATAAAGGCTATTTTTTCTTTTTGTAACTCATCCAACTTTATAACGATCTCTTTTGTTTT
>NW_015156778.1:0-1445 GCF_000732505.1 Cyprinodon variegatus
TCCCAATGGAATTTCCCATTGGGAACCTACTAGCACTAAGTTGCTAACTGGTTAGCAAGATGCTTCCGACAAACCGGCCACAACCAAAAAGCTTACGAACCTTCTGCCATAACAATCCCGCCCCCCTGATAAGAGACCAATCACATTCACTTTATTCACTCGTGTAAAATCGGGCACCACTCAGGAGAATTTGGAAATGCAACAGTCGGAACAGCCGCTTCCCTACGACTTTTAAAATGTATCACCTTCTATTGGACACATCTGCTAAGAAGCAGTTTGATATGACAATTGAACAAATATCCATTTTCTTTCTCTTACGCTATTCTTGATTTCCCCTTTTTATAATTCAAGTCTCACGACATTAAGTATAGTTTAAAATCAGGCTGCTCCCCAAGGGGATGGGTCAAAATAAAGGGAACAAATTTTCCCATTGTAGGACAATAAAGGGATTTACATTACGTAAAAAGGGGAACTGTTTTTTGGTTTTTTTGTAGCTCTAAAACACGTATATGGAAGAGTTTGTAACTTAAGGCAACAAACACAAGCCTACAACCTGGAGATAAAGTGTGTGTGGGCGTTAGGACTAGTTTATGGTCGATCACAGAAAGGACAGCACTTGATGTAATATCGGATCAAGAGGCTGCGCTTACTCAGCATAAGTGCAGCACAACATACCTGCAGACTTTCTCCTCCAAATGCATCTGCGACCGATGAGTCAGCTCTGAATCATGTTAATAATTTCAAAGGGTCAGCTTGTTTTTGCATCTGATGGAGACTTTTATTCTGCTTTTTCCCTGTTTCATCATCAGCTCTACTCAAACGCATTTAGTGGAAATGTTCTGTCCACTAAAGCCGCAAAGAGGAACAAAGCTCTGACAAGGAGCAGAGGAATGTTTTCATCACATGATACCGACACTGTTCAGTGACTCTAAGACAATTGGGCATCTCCTAATTCATTAGCAACTGCTTTCAGGTTTCCTTTATGGACTTTAGTGCAAAAGTTGCACAGCTTCTTCACATCCTCTTTGATATTTTCTTGCTTTTAATTTGTCAAAATATATTTAACAGCCTAAGCAGGAATAAAATTGTTAAATTTTAGGCCATTGTTTTTTATTTATTTATGAAATTACCAAAATCTTCAACAGATGAATCAAGTGGACTTTTACTTTACAATACTTTTACTTTTTTTATACTTTAACTGTATCATTTTTAAGCACCATGTCACTGAATTCTAAGTAGTTTCCAAACTAATCTGTAACTTAAGTTTATTTAAGAAAAACAAAAGTTGGTTCAAATTTCTCTTCCACATTAGAAGGACGTTTTTCAAGTATTGAGTTCAGTAAGTTTCAATTCAATTCAATTCAGTTTATTTATATAGCGCCAAATTCACAACACATGTCATCTCAAGGCACTTTACAGTTCAACCAGATCATACAGTCAAATTG
>NW_015156779.1:0-1445 GCF_000732505.1 Cyprinodon variegatus
TCTGATAAAAATTAACAAAACTTTCCTTCAAACAGGATTTCACTTGGTGAAAATTATAGGGTTTTGTTGAAGCATAAATAGCACAGAAATAGAAGAACTAAAAAAATCTTTCCCCCATCAAACATCATGTACACATAATAATAATCTGATGTTTTTACAGTGATTAAAATCATATAGAGCCAAACAGGCTTTTAGCTAGGAATATTTCATAGGGTGTACACCTTGGTGTATCACATCTTTAGGCTTTGTGAGGCGGGTATCCTACCCTGGAACATTTTGAAATATAGACTCTCTGAAACGCTATTGCAGTTTAAGGTGGAATGCAGCTAACTTTTTGTCTTTGCTATAACACTGCTTTTCTCCTGATTATGGGAACTGTGTGTGCTTGACGAGAGGTGGAAATTTCATGAGGAAGACATGATAAATTTTAGGTACAATGATATGTTTCATAGGTTAATTCAAATAATCAGAAAGTATAATGCTATGTTGACATCGTGATTTGAGCAGCAAAAAAAGTTTTGGTGCTTGTACACATTAAGGTCAGGTCCACTAAAGTATGTCCAGATGTGTCTCTGATGCTTCTGCTGCTCCTGTGTTCAACGGCAGAGAGCTGCTTTGCTATAATTGCTGTGATCAACGGGTAAAAAGTAGTTTTCATATATTTTTGTGCGAGAAAGTCCAACTAAAGCATCATCTGTGCAGTCATTTCATCAAGATTATGATCCTGCCTTAAAATATTATTTTCACTGGGAATCCCCAGCAGCAGCTGCCTCAGGTCGTGTCGCCTCTTGGGGGTATTTCCCTTGCTGTTTGTCGCAGCTGGAAGTAGATGTTAGCATTTTTCAGGTAAGTGGTACAAACTGCAGCCATCAGAATAATAAAAGCCAGCATATTTTGTCGGCAGGTTTCAACGTTTTAAAGGAAAAGTCCGGTCAGCAAGGAATGATCAATGGATCATTGTTTATACCTAAAACTAATACGTTTGTGGTGATTTAATCAATTTAGCGTTAATCAGGAAAAAATATATAAATAATAATTTTCGTCCAATCACTGAGTCCCGCACCAGCCATCTTTGCCCATATATAGTAACATCTCACTCCTGACATCTTCCGGCAGTGACGTCACGGTGTGGTAAACCTAGCGCCATTCTCCCCGCTTCACAAAAAAATCAATGGGAGCTACTAGACACTTTTGTAATCAACATCAATTATTTAAGATTTCAAGAGGACTTCAACATTGAAATTTACCAGAGCTAAAGTTAAAATGACAATTCCCACATGCATGGCAGTTGGATGTTGTAATCAGAGATGGCAAAAGTACTCACTTTCCGTACTTGAGTAAAAGTACAGATATATAAAAAAATACTCTGGTAAAAGTGGAAGTACTGATTAAACTTCTTTACTCAAGTAAAAGTAACAAAGTACAGGCTTGTAAATTTACTTAAA
>NW_015156780.1:0-1444 GCF_000732505.1 Cyprinodon variegatus
ATTTCCCGTTTTATAAACTCTATAATAAAAACACCTGGCCAACAGATTAATTTAAATGTATTTATTACTTGTTAACATAGCCTTAAATAGTGTAAATTGACGTTAGCTAACCTCAGCAAGCGGTAGCAGTTAGCATCCGTTGCTAACATGCTCACCACAACAGCCCTCCTGCTCTTTATAACATAATGCTGCGTTCACAGCGGAAGCAGCGAGTTTAAATGCAAAGTCAATGGTTGACGCGCAGCAAAAGGTCCCGCACCGCGTTTTGAGCAGCAGGTGCAGCGTGTCGGGAGTGTTTAAGCATCTGACGCACGCCGCAAACGCGCTGCTGCTCGAGATGGAAAAATTTGACTTTTGCTGCTCGACGCACCGCATAAACCAATCAGACAAGCTGTTCTGGGAGATGCCAGCGAGACAGCCACATTGCTGATGATACAGAGTGCTGTGATCGCTCCTCTGAAACAGTTTATTAACGCCTAAATTAACTTAAAATGCTGAAACCTGCCGACAAAGCGTGTTTGCTTTTATTATCCTGGTGCCTGCAGTTTGGATTATGTACATGAAAACAACCTTCCAGCCGCCGTGGCGAACCGCGAGGAGGCGACAGTGCCATAGGCTGCTGTTGAATGGGATTCCTACTGACAGCGCACCACAGGTGTCCAGGGGTCTGAGCGGCTCCGAGAGAAATAACATTTGAATGCAGGATGGTAATCTGGATGAACTGACTGAACTGACGATGTTTTTTTTCGGTGCACTTTCTCACTTCAAAATAGATTCAAACTGCTTTTTCCCCACTGATCACAGCAAATATAGCTGCCATTGTTCCAGGCAAAGAACGGATAGGGTAGCTCCGCCCAGCGAGCATCAGACCCACTTTTTCCACCGCGCAGGTAAAGCAGCAAACAGGATTTTGGTCGACTACAGTGCGGCACGTAGTTGAAACAGGGAGCCAGGGGAGGACGCAGCGACCGAATCAGTCCCGGTAATGGTAGCCTGGATACCTGCGTCGCCGTGCTTCCCCCGCCTGCCTTACAGGTCCCCAGCCCCCCTCCTTCGGTTGAGGACGGGCGGCTCATGGCTCTTTGCTGAGGTCCGGTCCAGTCAGCGGCCCAGCAGCCAACACTTCACACCCTAGCAAAGATGCTTCAGCCGCGCAGCAGAACTAAACTGGTACAAGCATCAAAAATGAAGCAGCACGCACGTTTCGGCTGCTCTTGCTGCTTTAGGTGTGAACGTAGCATAACGGTGGCTTCCAGCCATGGCCTCCTGCACGCGCATTGGGGGGTCGATTTGTTCATATATGAGGATACGCGCACAGGGGGGGAGGGACAAGCAGACGACAATGATTGACATGTCAGGAACCAATAGTGTACAACGGACCGTCTTTTGTGATTGCTCAGGGTTATTCATTGTTTCTCACTGTAGCGAGGACCATTTATTTTAG
>NW_015156781.1:0-1444 GCF_000732505.1 Cyprinodon variegatus
AATAAAAAAAGATTTGTCTAATTTGAAATTAGTATGAGCTCATCCCTTTACTCAGGGGCCGGCAACCCAAACTGCTCAAAGAGCCATATTGGAACAAAAAAAACAAAAAATAAATCTGTCTGGAGCTGCAAAAATGTAAAAGTCTTATATATGTCTCGTATGGCAACACGGGCTCTAAGTGTATTAACCCAGTATAGAAAAGGACTATGTGGGCTTAAATATATGATAAGCATTCATGATTAAATGTTTATCCTGGAGCAAATGTAGCATGAGGTGAGGGAGAAGCAAAGCTGCTTCAGATGTGCGTTGGGCGGAGCTACCCTATCCTTTCTTTGCCTGGAACAATGGCAGCTATATATGATGTGATCAGTGGGAATAAAGTCGTTTTATTATGTTTCTCAGAGAGAAAGTCCACATGAAAGATTACGATCCTGCATTCAAATATTATTTCGCTGTCGGAGCCACTCAGACCCCTACATATCAGCGGTGCCGGTCATTGGGAATCCCATTCAACAGCAGTTGTTGTCTCTTTGCGGTTTGCCATGGCGGTTTTCATGTACGTAATCCAAACTGCAGGCACCAGGATAATGAAAGCGAAGTGTGTTCTGCCGGCAGATTTCAGCGTTTGAAATGAATTTAATAAACTGTTTCAGAGGAGTGATCATAGTGATCTGCATCAGCAGGAATGTGTCCGTCTCTCTTCCAGCTCCCAGATCAGCTTCTCTGATTGGTTGATTTGGTGCGTCGAGCAGCAAAAATTCAATTTTTCCAGCTCCAGCAGCAGCTGCGTTTGCAGCGCATCACGAGCATCAGATGTTCAAACGCTCACAACGCGCTGCTTCAGCTGCTCAGACGTGCTGCTCTTGCTGCATAGAACGCACTGCAGGACCTTTTGCTGCACCTTGACGTGCATCAACCATTGACTTTGCATGTAAACCAGCTACTCCTGCTGCCTTTGCTGCTTTTGGTGTGAACGTAGCATTACAGCCGGACATGTTTGAGCCCTTGCCTCGCAACGCTGCCAGTTCTGTTAGCTCTACGCCTGCTGAACACAGACGTCCATCCCTGTGAACACTGGGATGGAATGGGAAAGTAAAGGATACTTATTTCAGACGTTGCATATATTAGCTGCGACAAATGAATCAAGATGCTATGATTGAAAATTTTTTACGCACTAGTGGCTCATATTTTTGACATTAGGCTGACAGGAAAGTTGGTATAAGAGAAGGAGAAAGACATGCGGCAAAGGACCACAGGTCGGATTCGAACCCACGTTTGCCGCTTCGAGGACTAAGGCCTCCACACATGGGTCGTGCGTGCTAACCTCTGCTCCAACTGCACGCCAGACAAAAAAATTTGATTGACAGATGACCATTGATATATGTTTGGCTGAATTTAGGTGTTTAGGCTGACCTATAACTAACTGGCCTTCATAAAATAATGA
>NW_015156782.1:0-1444 GCF_000732505.1 Cyprinodon variegatus
TTTCATTAAATATTTGATCAAATCAATTGCAAAATGTAAACTTTTTAATAACTTTTGTAAAAAATATAATGAAAGTCAGCTGCAGATAACTTTACAAAACGAAATAATTATGACAGTATGTAGCAGGAATAACTTATTTGTAAAGCAGAGAGATAATAAAATATGTATGTGCACAAGTTTAAAGTATACTTATGTAGTAAATCAATTAGACTTATACTTAGACAAACTTCGTCATTTTGTACACTGTTATGTATGGAGCTGCACTAAGCCTGTCTTCCATTTCCAAGTTTTCCAGCCGGCCCTGAACCCTCATTGAGCTGGAGTCTTGAGCTCCACCCTCTCTCTCTCTCCAGCCTGGCAGCCAGAACAGCAGCAGCTGCTGCTCACTACCACTCCCTTGTCCCTTTTTTTTGTATGTTTTAACCCCTAGTTTGTAATAAATCCTATGTTTGATATGCTTAATGTTTAGTTGTCTTCCACTATGTTGCACCCACCAAGTTGGGGCGTAACATACACACAGGGACAGAGGTGTCAAGTAACGAAGTACAAATACTTCATTACTGTACTTAAGTACACTTCTTAGGTATATATACTTTACTCCATTACTTGTTTTTCTTCCTACTTCTGACTTCTACTCATTACATTTTCACACAAGTATCTGTACTTTCTATTCCTTACATTTTTAAAACAAACGTTGCTCGTTATTCTTGGCTTCGGTTTAATGTATATAAATATTTACATTTATATTTATATTTAGTATGTCACGTCATGTGCGCCATCCAATGCAGATCATTGGCTCCACCCACATCTAGTGAAAACTATAGTGTAATTGGATGAGTCATATAACGCAAACACTCATTGGTTAGCTAAAGGAAATCATCAGAAGCAAACAGCTGTTCTTCAAACTGCAAACATGAATTGTCTATGCCACAATGTTGGATTCAGAAAAAGATGTCAAAATGTCTGAAAGGTCTGACACAGGCAAGAGCGTAGATGGAGATGGAGGCCAACAAGACCTCCCTCATCCTTGGCCCGATCTCAAATAATTTTTTCGAAATGTCGAAAAATTGAGCGTTCAATTCATATAGTGGCATCTGGGTGTTTTTTTTTAAAGGTTACATTAAACTTCATTATTATTATATTATTCATTATTATATTTCTTCATTTTTACTTGAGTAAAGAGGTCAAGTTGATACTTCAACTTTTACTAGAGTGTTTTTAAACTGCAGTATCTATACTTCTACTTAAGTAACAAATGTGTGTACTTTTGACACCACTGCACAGGGTGTATACAAAATGAAATTTCGTTCAGTACAGCTCTTAATACATTACATTTTCTTAAACTGCAGTAGTAATAAAATGTAAACATGGTGATCAAATGTAAACATAAGACAGAGATATGATTTACAGTTTTCCAACATTCAGTGTTTTTTTTTTTTTTTTT
>NW_015156783.1:0-1444 GCF_000732505.1 Cyprinodon variegatus
TCTTTTGTCACATCATCGATAAAGAGAAGTGACCCAGTGCCAATGGAAGCCATGAGTGTCCATGCATCACACTGCCTCCACCATGTTTTGATCTTAGTCTCATTTGTTCTAGAACAGGTCTTCTTCATGTGTTTTTTTGGCAAAGTCAGTTTTGGCCTTTCTATTTTTAAGGCTGATTGATCAATCCTTTATGTTTACTCTCATGAAGTTTTCACTATATGGTAGACTGGATGTTGTGGAGAGGTTTTTCTTCATCATGGAAATGATTCTGTCATCTATCCAGGCCTTTTTCAGTTAAGTTCACAGTGCAGAATATACCAAACTGTAGATTTGGCCACTCCTAACATATCTGATCTTCTTCTGATGGATCTTAAAAAACAAAATTCATCTTCAGCATACAGTAGTCTGTTCCATCTCTTTTATGTACTTCTTTTACTGCATGTTGTGTGTTCACAGCAACTGCTTTCAAATGCAAACACCACACCTGGAATCAACCCCAAACCATAAGCTGTTTAACAGATGACAAGTTAATGAGGGAAGAGCCCATGTAACCTTGTTTGTTTCTTTATTCATTTATTCTTCTGAGTCTACTGTCCAAGTCGTTTCGGTCTTTTGAAGAAAGGCTTTGTATTACAGAGTTTTAATTCATAAACCTTTGTTCCAATTTAGATGTCAATGCTCTAAAATTACAGCTGAGAATCTGCTCTTTAAGCCTACATTGATCATATACTTGTATCCTTAATATATTTTTTCTTAGAAGCTAAAATGACAAAACATGTGTCACTATCCTAATATTTCTGGGCCTAACTGTAAAAGGATATGAATTGGAATTAGTGCAGCGAGAGGTAATGCTGATATTTTGTCATTGCTGTGAGAATTGAGTCACGGCTGCTTTGATTTGGCAGCAGTGCTGCCGATGTTTGTTCTCCATGGTCTTTAGGAGGTCGCTGTGCTTATGTGGAGGCAGCTCGACTTATCCGGTGATTAGCTCAAGAATCTTTACTGTCATTATGAACCCATTGTGAACATTTGGCTAAGAATGCACAAATACAGATACATTTTTATAAATGTTGGAATAAATAGTGCATAGTGAGATATTTGTTGTACAAGGGTGTGTGTTAATGAATGCCATATGTGTAGTGCTGTGATAGTTTTTTCTTCTACTGGTTATGTTCCTGAACAGCTGAATTTATCTTTCCTTTGGGAGGGGAAAATTGAGGTCAATACTTTCAACCAGCTTAAAGGAGAAGTTCGGTTTTTTACACTTGAGCGGGTACAACCCTGTACCCGCTCTTGAGAAGGAACGCCTATTAAGCGTGTGCGTGGATACGGCTGATGCAGATCGTCGAGAATCAAGAATCCACCTTTCGTATTCCATTTTCAGAGTTTTTTAAAGTGTTTAACAGAGACGTTAGCACCTCGACGTCGGAGTACACAGAGTGAA
>NW_015156784.1:0-1444 GCF_000732505.1 Cyprinodon variegatus
AATTACAATAGTCCAGCCTTGAAGTAACAAATGCATGGACAGTGAAAAATCAAATAAAGTTTCTTTATTTCTTCAGATTCCCCTTTTTCAAATTTCACATTGACTTTTGAAGTTTTCTTCCATTTGACTCCATTTTCATCATAGCTGAACAGTTGCATTAAAAAGCTCCTGAGTTATAATACCAGCCTGTGATCTAATATTTGGCTTTTTGTGTAATTCATGGCAATGCTGTTTATTCTGATAAATAGCTGTGTATAGAGTTTGTTGTTAATAATAAACCTACCATAAAACGTTACTGTGGATCATAAAACATGTGAAACCTGAGAACCTTTTTACTGTAACGGTGTTCTGATGTAACACTGGTCTTCAATTCCGCCACTCCAGACGGCCTAACCCTAAAATCTAAATCCAGTCTACCAACAGACTGTGTTTTTATAGACGAGATCAGATGAAGGAAACCAGCCAAACACATCCATCAGGAGTGGCATGAAATCGTTTCGGTTGTATCGGCTGCTATAAAGAGCAGTTCGGCGCTGCAGATGTTACACTTGAGTTTTATTTCTGAAAGCAGCTGTTCAGGAGTGTTTGCTTCTGTCAAAGCGATGGGATCAATCATTAATCCAACACTAAGTCTGAAACAGTTTCAGTTACAGTAGCAAGCGAGCGCTTTTTGCCTACCTCTTCTTCATACAGCATTTCTACAGTTATTCTCTAATTGATCCTAAATATCTTAAATCATTTCTAATTAAAGACTGTTGTGATGAGAACTCCCGGGAATGACGCTGTGCAGCTGACCAGATGCACACAGCATGGCGAACCGCAGTCTAAAAGCATAAAAAAACCCGCAGTTTTATGGTGACAGCAGTGAGGTGAGTTGATGTAAAGCCCGGTCCTGTGGCAGAGGCACAGAACCAGAGAATGATGATGGATGTCTGGCCCACATGAATTCAGCCACCCGAGTGTGTATACGTCTTAGGTGTTTAATTAACTGGTTGCATTGTTTTCCAAAATGACCAAAATTGCCGCTTGAGGTGATTGACGACGCCACAGCTATGAATAAAACAGCCTTATTGCATGTTTTTATTCTCATTTCATATTTTCTGGTTCTTTTTAGTTCTTCCTCTCTCGCTGTAGAACGTCACCGTCTCACACCTCCCACCCAGAACATCAGTTTCAATAAATAGTTTAATCTGTTCAGCTTTTGTTCGGTAAGAATAATATATCTACAGTGAATTAACTTCCAGTTAGTAGGAACAATGATTACTGACAAAATATCTTGGTCCACCACTATCAGTTTTCTTCTACCAGCAAAACTGGCCCTGGGGCTTTAATTACTTTCTTTAATGAGAAAACTGAAAATGTAAAGACAATTATTCCATGTCAACAATACATTTATCTTCTTTTTCTTGGAGAGGAGGAGGACTGAAATGTCAGCATAGTTTTA
>NW_015156785.1:0-1443 GCF_000732505.1 Cyprinodon variegatus
ATGGATGGATGGATGGATGGATGGATGGATGGATGGATGGATGGATGGATGGATGGATGGATGGATGGATGGATGGGCTGCAATCCAGGAAAAAGACAAAATAAAAAAATAAAAAAACGAAGAGCGAGAGAAACAGGAACGCACACACCAGTTAAACTGGTAGTAATCTGTTTACGCAGAGAATTTCGTTCCATTATTGTAGGATTTAAAAAACATTTTGTAAACGGAAATTAGAAAAACAATGTATCCTTAAACTTTGAAAAAGTTGTTAGTTAAAAAAGGTTTTAGAGTATCTTTACTGTTTTCTCAGATTTCATTTATTCAAATAACAGTATTTTAATATTTTTTTCCCTTATGTGGGTGTTTCTTCTGGTCTGCAAAGCAAGACGCATTTCTACTGGTCTGATGGACGACAGAGACAACCTTTCTATCCGCTCAATGAACGCGTCAAAACATAGCATCTTTATCGGGCTTGAGAAAAAAAGAAAGTGATCCGGAAAAGAGAATTTGAAAAGAATGCAGTTCTATAGAATTTATCTGAAAAAAAAATTAAATAAGTAAAAAAATGTGAAAAAATAAAATAGAAAAAGAATTTGAAAAAAATATCTTAAAAAATAAAAGCACAGAAAATAGTAAAACACCTTTTTTATTAAGAATTGTTTAAAGCTTAATTTCTGGATTTTGTTTAGAAAACTTGTTGTTTGGAAGAATAATGTAACAACATTTTCGAATTTAAAGTATTTTTTTCCGCTTTGCCTATCTCGTTATCACGGTTAAACCATTAATTGCTTTCTTGAGATAACAAGATAATTATCTCGATATCCCGAGAAAACAGTTATTGATATCTTGAGATAACGAGATGATTAACCTGTGTGAGTAATGAATGAGGCTGGCCAACTGCCCTGGATTCCCAGTCCATCCATGCCTGCAGGGCCCGTAGTTGTGCAGTCACAGTACAAATGATCAGATTTTTAGTTTCCTTTTTCTTTTCACTCATTGTCGGGTCGTGATGGATGAGTGGGTTGCATGGAATACAGTAGAAACAAATCTGACTGTTTTTTAATGAAACGCTTTAATCTGGACTAATTTTGGGGGTTAATGCATCTTATAGCTGTTACAGGCGTAACACCAGGGCTGTTCAGAAAACACCTGGAGGCATAGGGCTGATTGCTTATGAATCTGAAGTGGAAGCAAATCATCAAACCAACAACATTGTTACCTTAAAGTTAAACGCAGAATTATTTACAGGATTACACATAGGCCACCATGATTTAGACCTAGAAATCCACTCCCGCTGTTGTTGTATTGAAGGATGTAATCAGTTTTTACTATTAGGCAATACTAGGCAGTTGCCTAGGGCCCCAAGTTCCTGGGGGCCCCATAAAACTCTGTTTCCATGTATGATTAATACAACTATTCCTTATTTCTGCACATTAATTATGT
>NW_015156786.1:0-1443 GCF_000732505.1 Cyprinodon variegatus
ATGGATGGATGGATGGATGGATGGATGGATGGATGGATGGATGGATGGATGGATGGATGGATGGATGGATGGATGGATGGATGGATGGATCTTAGGAAGCATTCCTTTTCTTTATCACAGATGCTCAGATTACAGTATATGTCACATAAAAAATAAAAAGTTTACAAACATAACATACAAATTTGCCATCATATTGTATATAAAATGAACACCATGAAGCCTGCCCAATTTAGTTTATATCTTTTTGGTTTAGGTCTCTTGGCTCGCACAGTGATGAACACTATTACCTTGCACCAGCAAAGTCCTGGGTATGAATTCTAGGCTGTTATCTATCTACATGAATTTTGCATGTTCTCCTTGGTTTGCGTAGGTTCCTGGAGGGTATTCTCTAGCGTTTGTAGAGCCCCCACAAGCCTTCAAGGACAAGATAGTATAGGCCATGGATGCAGACCTTGCAATACAATTCATACAACTCACTGAGGGGGATCAAGACAAGGAGTTGTATCTTCTTTTATTTTCCTGACCTATTTTGTAAAACCAGACAGACGGGTGGCATTCCTTTCTCTGCAATAAGAATCACAACAATAGCTTTAATCTTCAGAAATTTAAAGCTAACTGATCTGACAGAATTTTACTTAAAATACATGTAAATAGGTGGATTTTAGCTTCCTATTACTATAATTATGTCTAGTTCAGACTTGCCTAAAACTGCATATTGTAGAAAGATGTTATTTGCTCAATATCAAGTAGAATATCTTAATGACACACAACAAACAAGTTTGCACACCAACCAAGAGTTTTGTGCTATTTGTTTTCGCTGCTCATAAAAGATGAAAAACTTAACTTACAGATTTGTCAAGAAATATTCAAGAAATAGTGTCCAAACATATTTGCTCACTGTTACTTTCTTCATAATCGAATTGTCGCACTCCAATGAACAAAGAGTAGGTAGGAAACACATCCATTTCATGAGTGATTTTACTTCCTCTGATTTGTGTTGACACAAGTCACTTGGGCTCCTCAGGTTTTTTTTAACTGACTGAGACAGCATTTTGGAAATAATTTAATAAACTCCTCAAAGGCTAAAAAGCATTAGGATTTAAAATAATCAGTAATATTTTGAAAATTTAGAAGCAGCGAACGTTTTGTAATGCTAATTTAGGATCCCCCATTTTTCAGCAATTGGTAGTTGTCATTTTTTATTTGAAAAAACAACTAGGTCAAATCAAGTTCACCTTTTATTTTACTAATTTTCAACATACAACAATCATTGAGTTCTTTATTTTGTAACAAGGGTATTATTGTAGAATTTATGTCAACTATAACTTATTTTAGCAAAGATCTCTGTAAGCGAGAGGGAATCTTTGTATTAGTTTTAGCTGTAGATGGGACAGCTGCTCAACTCAGGCGTACCATCTGAGTTGAGCAGCTGTCCCATCTACA
>NW_015156787.1:0-1443 GCF_000732505.1 Cyprinodon variegatus
ATATCAAAAAAGTACTCCAGAGTGTTGTTCAGCATGGGGGTGAGTAGAAAATGAAGGCTAATCATGTTTTGGGTGTACTATTCCTTTAACAAATAAATATTTGCAGTGTTCTTTTCCTCATCCATCTGATAGCTTGATGTGAATTTTGATGTATTTGTACTTCTCAAACTTTCATACATTTTATTTAGTTACAAATTAACCTTGTTTAATACAAGTAAATAACTGAAAAGTGTGGCATGCCTCTTTTTTTCTCCCACCTGACTCAAAGCTGTGCAGATCCATTGCAGTATAGCTGCAACAGCATTCCTTTGTGGCGTATTTCTTTGCGCTCCTAGTGAGCTCAGCCAATGCCCTGAATAGTTCACACAGTCTGATATTCCTGAGCTTAGGTTTCAGCTGCTCATCCTTCCGCAGAACATCAGTAGTAGCATCATGGCGGCTGCACTGTACTATGTTTCCCTCAACTTTTGAAATGTAATGAATGAAAACAGGCACATTTACCAGCTTAAAGTGTGGTTCACATGTTTGTGATTGAAAGACAGTCCCTTTTAATTGTGTTCAAGTAAATGTGGCATACATATGTATACCAGGCCCTCTCTTTTGTCTTTTTTATACAGTAATAAGACTCTTATTGCGTGTTAGTTAGCATAAGACATCAGGAAATGTTTCTTCTTTTTCCAATTCTTCTTGCATTGGATTGATTGCATTAACTTTTCTTAATTTGTATTACAAAAAGACTTGTCAGTAAAAAAGTATAAGTATTTATCTCTAAAATGTTTGTAAGATGCATGTCTTTCAATATACTTCACAATTAATTACAGCTTGTTTAGGTCTAAGAGTGAGGTTTAAGTAAGTGATCTGCTAATCTGAAATGTCTTTCTGTTAATTTTTCCAGGTGTCTGCAGACAAACGGGACAAAAGGGTGCCCTAAGTGTTTCAAATCTTCTATCAAGCCTGGATTTGTGTGACATCCAACGACTGTTTACATGTTGGTTCTGGAGACATGGCGTGATACCTTAAAGGCTCTTGACTGAGTTGAAGGCAGCAGACAGCTTTATGATGAGCTACATTTCATACCGGCTCCAAAGTTTGCTTCCCTGCACACAGAATGGCTACTCTGAATCAAGAGCGTCCCGATCGGTTGCTTACAAGCACAGATTAGGGCCTGAGTGTCATTTAGACATCAGTACAGGTTCATCAGTGGAGATACTGCATAACTGACGGCGTTGAGTTGTGAGATAAGCTGAAAAATCAAATGAGTTACAACATAAACACAGGATAAGGATCACAAACTTCAAGTTATTCTTGTTCTGGCTCATGTTTGTTTAAGAGCTATTTTAAAAGATGGGATGAACTTATTTATGAAAGAATAAGTCTGATATTAAAAGAAACAAACAAACCAAACCATGCGTATTGTCAAAATTCACCTCAATCTTTTTCTTT
>NW_015156788.1:0-1442 GCF_000732505.1 Cyprinodon variegatus
TAGGAAGGTCTCCTGATGGGCTGATGAGCGTCAGGTGTGCTGGAGGCTCCAGCCCAGGAGACCCACAGCGCACTCTGCTGGAGAAAGGTGGTGAATCTCCAGATCCCAACAATACCGAGGTCAAAGTTCAGCCTATTTAAACCTTAAACATGATAACTGCATTAATTTAATTTATGTTTCTTTTTTTTTTTAGCAGTTTTAAGTAAACTACCTCTTCTATACTAATGGCTCTTAGATCCACTGATGTTTTTTTTAGCTCACTTTGATGTCTGACATCTGGGGAAGAACATCCCTCTGAATAAGAAAGAACAGTTTCCAGAGTAACCCTGTAGTGCTATCAGGAGCTCAGTAAAAAGCAGAAGTTAGGTCTGATGATTAAATTTTTTTTCCCAGAAATGATAATCATTTTTTTTCTTTTATTTATTTAGAGAGTCAAGATTCAACCCATGAAAGTCGTCGCCATGTGAGTAATTATGCACTGCAACACATTTGTTATAGAATTATCAGAATGCAAAAAAAAAGTGACACTCTGTGTGTTAAAGACGGTTAGAAAATTTCAAACTTATAACTAAATACCGTTGTGATACTTCTGCATTTTATTTTAGCTCACAAAGTGTAAAGTGGCAACAAATTAATGCAGTGACTTCCTCTTTTCTGAAGTTTCAGAACATGAAAAGCTGTAACTTCTAACTCGCTTAAATCTATTCTGCCTTTCTGAGAAATAACTAAAACGTTTAATGTGTGAAACCCTTTAGGTAGACCAGACAGACCGTACTGAAGCTAGTATTCTTTGATGGGACACGTCCCAGTTTGATCCAACTGGGGCCTGTTTTGCTACTTGGTATATTAAGGTGAGATGTAAATAATCCGTTCTTATTTGAAAAGGATTATTTGCATGGATTCACACTGCAAAAGCTATGTAAGTATGCGTAAACATCTCTAAAATAAGTGTATTTACCTTTAATTGGAGTAGGTAAATAAGATCATCTACCAATGGAATAAGTATCCATTAAAATAATATAATTAGATAATATGCACTTGAAATTAGAGAGCCCAGTTATTCAATCTTATTTTAAATGTAAATTGACTCTTTCTATTGGCAAAATGTTTCACTTACCTTCTCAATTCATGAAAAAACACACATTTTAAGAAAATTAAAAAACATTTCCTGCAGTGTAATTGAATGAATCCAAGGCTTGTGGTCGAGTCTTTGATCTTTCCTATAAACTGGCTGAAAAATGGCAAACAGTGTGGATGAAAACAATAAACCAGAAGCACAGTTCTCTCCTGAGTGCAACAAGCGTCAAATTATTATAAATAACTGCCCAAGTCATGAGTTTATTTAAAAAAAGCAGTATATTCAAATTAGGAAATGGCAGAGAAAGCTATAAACAGACATGACACTGAGAGTAGAGATCCATGAGCTGCTGCTCTATGTGTGC
>NW_015156789.1:0-1441 GCF_000732505.1 Cyprinodon variegatus
ATATCAAAAAAGTACTCCAGAGTGTTGTTCAGCATGGGGGTGAGTAGAAAATGAAGGCTAATCATGTTTTGGGTGTACTATTCCTTTAATGTCCACAAATCATGACAAAAAGAATATTTTAGCACAAAGATTGATGTTTAAAAGGGAATTGTAGGAGACCAGCCAAGGACCCATCAAGGAAAGTGGGTAAATTTTGAATGGCTACTACTGTAAATCGATAAAATAAGAAATATGACGGAGTGTGACAGAAACCCCTTAAGGCTTCTACCAAAGGCCACGCCCCTAAAACAACAAAACATCAGGAAGTTCACATTAAGAAAGACCGAAAACAATTTTACATTTTAGATTTCATGGAGTCAATATTTGTAAAATCAAATATCATTGTCTTTTTTTGAATAAAATATGTTTTTCAAAAGTTTTCTGCCCTTTTATTTGTGAAGATTCCAAATATTTATCATATTTATTCCATAATTTGCAACGCAATGCCAAAAACCAAATAACTTGATTTTTAATAATTAATGGTAAATTAAGAAGACAAAGATGAGACTTGGACGTTCTTAACAAAATAAATATTGAAGCTATCAGGAGACTGTTTTATCATAAATAAAAGACAAAAAAAAAAAACATAAATATTAATTTCATAAATATTCAACTGCTGTAATTTGGAGCAGGGGCGGAGCTAGATGGGGGTCCAATCTGTGGCCACTCCTACCATTTTTCCCCCTTTAATACAGATGATGGCAACAGTAATACTCTCAAATGGAATATTCAAAATGTTTTGTGATTAATCATACATATCAATATACTAACATCAAAGATAAGTACAAAATTCACGCTCTTTTCAGAACTAGATTTTTTCTTATATCGGGGAAAGAGAGAATGATGTGTCTCTACAAGTCATTTAGGAGTCTTCAGTGAAATCATAGATAAATAACAATTTTAATAAAAACTTTTCAAATAATCAATTTATGTAGAATTTAGTGCTTATTAATATCAATTTTATGCAGAATGTTTATTGACACAAGTAGGTAAGTAATGACAACGGAAGAAATTTACGCCCCAGAACTCAAAACTGAAAGAGTTTTATTCACTATACCTTTTATCTAGAAATTATGGATGTTTTAATATATGTGTCTATTTGTTGGCAAAGGCTGTAGGAAATTATAGTTTGTCTTTATTTAAAAGTATGGATTTCTTGCTCGTTCATTTTCCTGTTGGAACAGTGTAGATTGACCCTGAGGTTCTGGTGCCTTTCCGCTTTCGGCCCCCCTCAGTGTACGATGGTTATTGCTTGGCCACCCTTATGAAAAATTTCTGGCTACGTCTCTGATTTGGAGAAAAGGGGAGTACCGGCTGCAGCAACTTTAGAAAACGTTGTAATTTCGTCACATTGGAGGGTTTCCCTAACCTGACAACAGCCAGATGCATGTCTCGCTCCGCC
>NW_015156790.1:0-1441 GCF_000732505.1 Cyprinodon variegatus
GTGCACGCTTCACAGCAGACGACACAACTAATACACCTATCGATCTCCCGCTCCATCTTCCCCTCATTTGCGAACAAGACCCCAAGATACTTAAATTCCTCCACTAGGGGCAGTACATCCTCCCCAACCCTGAGAAGGCACTCTACCCTTTTCCGGCTCAAGACCATGGTCTCGGATTTGGAGGCACTGATCCTCATCCCGGCCGCTACACACTTGTCTGCAAACCGCTTGAGAAAGTGTTTTGAAAACCAATTAAGATAAAAAAAAAAAAACAATCCTTCCCTCTCCAAGAGTGGTTGGACTATAACTGATTATACCAACCTCCTTCTTGATATAGCTAACAATGATGCTGGCTTTGTCTTAGTATCAGATTTGATCATGTTTGGTCTAATTATTAGCATTTTAATGGAAGAGCTTTCACCACATCCTTTCTGCCAGTTTTCTCATCTGATGGGTGAATGAGAACTGAATTTGACTCAGTGTTTACAGGAGATGAAGGGTGCATATATTGGTCATTTATGATGGTGGCATCAGTGGGATAAGAAACTAGGAAAATACTCAGACAGTGCAGACCGGATTGATCTGGATTGTTACCAACTTTTAATTAACTGATACTTGTTATTAGGAACACATCTGGTAATAAATTCCTTTAAATATGCTAATAACTATTCAAGTAATCCTGCTCAGCAGACGCTTGGATTTCCCTTAAGCTAGAAATCTCCTTCAGTTCATTTGCGAGTAGGCCTGAGGCAGCTGAGAGATAATGGGTGTGTTTGATTTTAAAGGCTGCATTCTCCAAGGACCCGGTTTGAATGGACTGGATCCTTCGATGATCATGAAAAAAAGGAGACTGGAAGAGTTTTGGCTATGAATTAAAACGAGACCAACCTTCCGTGGCTTTTACCGCCATACTCTCTTTAGCCTAGTAACTGTGTCAATTGACACACAAATCAGTGATTCATTGGACTTGCAATGAATCACTGGATATCCAAGGCTACTTAAGATACACTGGACCCCTCATCAAAATGGGCAAAAAGAGGGACGCATTTGTCAGCCGCATAACGAGGAGACTTGCAATCCAATTAGACCTCGGCGCTGCACTATGACGTAATCGGCCCACAAATCTGGTCTTGTGTGGAAGACCTCCCAAGAAAGGCGTTCAACCCTGATGTTCCACTGCAAAAAAATTTGTGCATTCATGAAAATCTCTTGAAACTCACTGTACTCTTAGAGGGTCACCGAAGACCTCACCAAGACCCTCCAGAGAGTGGAGAAATCATCCAGTGTGTAGGGAATATAAACACCCATATTGGTTACAGAATAGTGAATAACGATTTCAGATTTATCCTGACATAATACTCGCTACTAGAACTTGTTTTACCTTAGAAGCATATCCTGGAGCACCAGCATCCCCTTTGTCTCCTTTTGGTCCAATTGGTCC
>NW_015156791.1:0-1093 GCF_000732505.1 Cyprinodon variegatus
TTCGGAAAGCTGCAAACTAGTGCAACATAATAGAAATTTTCCAGACCACTTGGGGGAGACAATTATTAACACATTTGGAACCAGACTCTTAAGGTCTTAACACACTAGTTGTGTATGAGTTTTTAAATCTTCAATACAATTTTTTTCCATGTCACAGTGACTGCGTTCAGAGATGCTCCAACTAGGCAGGCTTAATAGACCTGCACCGTTTTTTTTCCACAGGGAGACATTATAATTTTGGAGGGAGTGGTTGCCCAGTGGCTAGAGTATTGCGCTTGGGTCCCGGAGGTTCTGAGTTCAAGTCCCACTCAGTCCCACAGACTGCCCATCTGGATCCCTGAGCAAGACCCTTAACCCCAGACTGCTCGCTGGGCATCACACAATGGCAGCCAACTGCTCCCCAAGGGGATGGGTTAAATGCAATTAGTGAATTTCCCCATTGTGGCATAATAAAGGTATTTACATTTATGCTGATGAAGGTTCTCAGTCATCCAGGTCGTAGTCATTCGGTAAAAATTCAAAAAAATATCCACTGGACTTGGACAGAATCATAGACAGGTTTCAGATATTACAGGCTAACGATGGAACCAAACGTCCCATTCATCGGTTACCATTTGCATGATTCCAAGCGATACAAGACTTTTTCTATATAAGACTCAAACTCACTGCGGATCCAGACATTTGAATTGAGAAAGCTTCCTGGAGAGGTAGCGAAACGTCTTCAAATCTTGGAAACCAAGTCCAGTGGATATTTTTTTGAATTTTTACCAAATATTTACATTTAGATTCTCAGAGAGAGATCTGCTAAGTTTATTGAATTTTTTCTTTTTTGTTAAAAAGAGGTGAGATACGCCATGCTAACCAGATCTGTCTGCCCCTCGTTATTTTGTTTTTACGTAACATTCAAGGAACGTAGTAAAATAACAATGACCTGTTTTTCTCTGCTTAAACTAGGGTTGTGTCTGAACGGCCACCATAACCCCTTGATCCCTCAATCGCTATATAGACCAGGGACTAAATGGATGACCACTACTTTTCTCTCCTCGCAAAGCATTCCAGGATATATCTGCTTGTCTAGTGACCATAGATGATC
>NW_015156791.1:2340-3780 GCF_000732505.1 Cyprinodon variegatus
CACTACTTTTCTCTCCTCGCAAAGCATTCCAGGATATATCTGCTTGTCTAGTGACCATAGATGATCACTACTTTTCAAGGTGCATTGTTTGAAATTTTGAGTCCACTACTTTTTCATCTACAAGACGTTTGGACACTTATTTAAATTGTGTAACCACTATTTAGTGGCCTATATAGTGATTAGTGAGGACATTCATACACAGCCTAGGTGTTCTAACCTTGCGCTGCAAGCAGAGTGTCACAAGATCTGAGATTTCAGTCTCAAAACAAACCCATCTTAAACGACTCCTGGTTATATGTCCATCTCGTAACAACCAGCGAGTCGGACCAGTGACATGCCAGCAGTGTTTTTTGGGTTAGGACATGTAGGAATGACAACAGGCAGAAGGGCCTTGCGGGAGCATTACAAACATGGCTACACTGGAGACTCTCTTGTCGATACCACAGTTGACTTGGTTTTAGCTAAAATAGTGACAATTTCTTGTTTAGAACAGGAGCAAAGAGAAGCATTTTGTGTATTTGTAAATGGAAAAGATGTCTGTGCTTTTCTTCTGAAAAGATTTGGAAAAAAAATATTTATCAGCTTATTCCACTAGTTGTGAAAACACTCAAGAAGCTGCAGATGAATCCTATTGTGATCATCGCGTCCCTCTGTTGGTGGCTCTCATGGATGACCAAGTTGCTGAAGCTATTAAGCTGGGTATGTCTGCTATGAAACTGGGTGACAATGATGGCAAAGTCCTGAATGGTAATTACAGCTGGTGTTTTGTAGCCCAGAATCATGGTTGCTAAATTCGAAGTGGAGGAACATGCTTTCATCAAATGTTTTCCAAGATAACTTGGTTGGAGTTGTCGTGGATGGAGTGCACGGCATGTAAAAATGGTAAGTAAATGTTAAAATGTTGTAAATACAGACATGAATATGATGCACAATATTCAATTGATTGTTTTGCTCATTAGCTATGTTATGATTCGTTGTTTCCCAATCAGATTGAAGTATTGTACCAAACGTCCCTCCTTTTCACGGACACATTGAACAGCAGCCATCTTAGAATGATAACGTAGATCTCAACTCAGTTCTACACATATCAATTTGACAACTGCCAGGTTATAGGTGTTCTGCACATGTATGAACGACATTGGACCCTGATATGATTTTAAATGACCAATCGTTTACTTTTTAAAAGAACCATTTTATCGTATTTATCTTTCGTATTTATTCTACTTTTTTTTTTACTTTTATTAAATTTTTTTAATTAAGTGCAAATTTTTTTACATAAATGATATTACTATGAACTTTTTTTTTTAGCTTTGAACTATATTGAACAGTCCGAACTGGGCTAAAAAAATGCATGTTGAGATTATTCCAGAATAACCCCAGTTTCTCATCTAAAAATACCCCACTTCCAATAGGTGTGTAAAGCAAAAATCTTATTTGAAC
>NW_015156792.1:0-1440 GCF_000732505.1 Cyprinodon variegatus
GATGGATGGATGGATGGATGGATGGATGGATGGATGGATGGATGGATGGATGGATGGATGGATGGATGGATGGATGGATGGATGGATGGATGACCCTTTTTGTCCTAAATCGGCAATATTCAGGGCCAAGTAGAAAAACAAAGTACAAGCAAACAAAAAAGTATACAGTTATTACCAAAAGGCTTATTCAGGTAAACAAAATGAAAAAAATAAATTTGGTCAACTTAAAATTTGATGTTCCGCCTTAAACATGTATTTATGGTTTGAAACCAATAATTTCACTCTACTTGGAATTCCTTATCATGGAAACAATTCACTGAAATATTTTTTTTCCAACTAAATATCTACTTTAAGTCAAAGGTAATAGTGTCAGTAGGGTTTATCCTTTCATGTGAATGTGACCTCATCAGCTGACTAATTTAAAATAGGTGTGACCAGCGCTGCAACACTATGAGCAAGTTTGCCGTTACAACTGATGCAGTCTACTCTTTTTCAGAATAGAAATGTTCATGATGAGCTGTAGTTATAGTCATTAAGTGAAATGTCTCAGATACCACATGGAGATGAGATTTAAGAACTCTTAGGCATTTCAGATTAATTAGCTTGTTAAAAAAAGCAACAGGATACGACTATTGATTTTACAATTCTAAAAACTAAAGGTCTGCGATTATAATTATCATGAATTATAAACTCTCTGTCTATGGTCAATAAATATAGTTGGACAATAACGATCTATTAACACTGTGAAATACATATATTTTTTTATTTTTGTCACTTTTTATTACAAAGTAAATTAATACCTATATGAAATGGTGAAAATATTTTGAAAAATGAAGGTATAACAAGCATAAAACTTGTTTATGATCTGTTAGAAGGTATAGTTTTACTTTTTATGAATGCAGTTTCTTTCTTTGTCAGAAGGTAAAAAACGTATTTCTAATAAATCGAAATTTATACTTTCAAACATCTCATCAATTTAATTTGATTAAAGTAATACATTTACCTTTTTTCCAATGAAGCACATTTTGCCCCATATTGTGACTCACACGAATAGCTAAAACTCACACATGAGCTGTATAATTGACTAATGTTACAATATCAACATCTTCATTCACTCTGAACTCTGCTTTTCTTGTTTGATCCGCATATCAAGACGTCAAGCAAGGCATGGCTCATTTTCCTGTTTCCGAGTCGGATGCTGAAGCTGCCAATAATCACTGTTGCCACTCGTAGTGCAGAGGAGAACTGCTAGTTCCACCAAATAATGTTAAATAATCTTTTAAAAAAATTCCTGCATCTTAATTATGATGGGGATCATCACCAACGTTTGGTGTTTGCCGTCTTCCTTGGACTGAGCTCTACCTTTGGTAAAAAAAAAGTTAATTAAAATTGATTCATAACTTTTCAAGTTATCCTGTACACAGATGGACAGACAAACAA
>NW_015156793.1:0-1440 GCF_000732505.1 Cyprinodon variegatus
CCCTTCCAGAACATTCATCAGGGAACAGCGGGAAGGAACAATTACCTAAAACCAGGAAGAGAACCGCAACAAAACCAGAACCGGGTTGCCTCACCCAGAGGAGCGGAGGGGGGCAAACAGCCTGAAGCACCGGGACACGAGTAAGTTAGTGAACAGACATAAAGCAGGTAGATGTTTACTGACAACAGCTGCAAAGGAAACAAGGTGGAACCGGAGGAGAATCCACAGACTGTTCAGAAGAAGGTCCAGCAGATATCCGCGAACCTGCAGCAGCTGCTGGTCACCATGGCAACGCTACAACCTGACTTCCTTTTTCGGTTTAACCTTTAATTGTTGTTAAATTCTGATTTATATTTAAACTCTTTATCATGATGTGAGTGAAGGGAAACCAAATCCCAACTAAACTCGATTTAAATTTTTAATGTTTTCCACAGATCTGATCTAAACAAGGAGTTGATTTCCTCCCAGCGAAGGTACGATCTATTCATAGTTTTCTAACCAAAGAACAGGATGATGTGTTAAATGGCCAGATATAAACAGTAATTAAATTAGTTTCCTGGATATTTGCTGCAGTTTTATGACAACAAGCTATTTTAAAGCAGCTCCTGCCTTTCATTGGTTAAATTATAAATAATTGGTTTGATTGGTTAAATTAGAAATAACTGATCTAAGTTTGTTTTTACTTTACTAACATTTCATGTTTTAACAGAATCGATGAGATGGAAGAAAAACAAAACCAGGAACATCAAAGAATGAGGTAAACCTGTTTTAATTCACAAACAGCAGCGTTAAATGTTCTTCTTCAGGTTGATGTTCAGCTGAAGCAGATTAACGTTAGATTAGGATGATTCCTCCGTGTTTCCTCTGAGGTCAGAGCGTCTGATGGAAGGAAACGTCTTCACTGCTGCCATTTCTTCACAGATCTGATTGGAAAGATGTGGAAAAAGATTATAGAGACGTTGAATTCAGGTACCGTCTGTTTAACATTTCTGAACGACCAGACGTTCTAATAATGTGCAACGATAGATTATGTTGGATTATGGACCCTTAAGATAAACAATGTTTCTTCTAATTTCTGAACATTTCCATCTAATTTATTCAGCTTTTTCTGTTCACTGTGTGAAAATGAGAAAATAAAATATTAACAAAAGGAGATAAATAGTTAACGTCACAAACTAAACACAAAGTTAATATTCCATCTTTTTATCTAGAATCCAACAGATTGAAATGACTCAAAGGAATCAGCATGAAATCAGGTAAATAATCATCTTTTTGGTCTGAAGTCTTTCCCTCTTCATTCTGGATGGTCTTTAACATCTATGGACAATATATGCATCTGATCGGATAAACAACATGAAATAACTTCTCTAATTAAACTGTTTAGCAAATAAACAGGACCTGCTTGGATTCGCTGCCTCGTCTTAATCTCTCCTGTTCCAT
>NW_015156794.1:0-1440 GCF_000732505.1 Cyprinodon variegatus
ATGTTAAGCTGAAATAAAATTTTAAAATCAGTTAACTTTTTATTTTTTTCAGTGGCCCTAATCCTCTTCCGTAGATTCCCAACATTTTTCCAAACCATTTTCTATTTTATTTTATTTTTTTTTGTGTATTTTAAAGATAGCCAAGCTGCCTTCAGCTGTGTGTGTCTGTGTGTTCCAGGAAGAAAGCTGTGGAAATGGAGCTGGCCAAATGTAAAATAGACATCATGTCTCTGAACAGCCAGCTTCTGGACGCCATCCAGCAGAAACTCAACCTGTCACAGCAGCTGGAGGCTTGGCAGGTGGGTGAAGAAACAAACGCACTCTGTTCTTCTGTAGACGCAGTTAACTCCGCCCCTTCAGGCGGCTTTAATCACCATGTGAGGGAGATGAAGCTGACCTTCCTCTTTGCCGTTCCCTTCCTCTAACAGTTTAGGTAGCTTTTAACTGAAAGCAGCTAGCAGTAGCTCTGCAGACGCCCTGAAGCTCTAGCTTACCTGCTGTTTCTACGGCAGCCCGGCAGGTCAAAGCGCTGCAGGTGTCTGCCTGTCTCTCCTCACCTGTAACCAGCAGCTCTTTCCTGTCTTCTCCCTGCCCACAGTTTGCCTCCTCAGGGCTCTTTACTGTTTGGCTCTTGTGGTTTCTGATCTAGTGGCCTTTCTGAACTTCAGTACCACCCTCCCCCCCCACCGTGGTACCTCCCTCCCTCCTGCCTTAGAGGTGAGCCCTGAGCCGCGCCCTCCCGCCGCCTCTAACCCAGCCATGCCATGCTGAGCCATGCCATGCCGAGGTTAACTCATCCAGCTCCTGTCTCTGAACCATTAACCAAGTCTCCATCCTCCCTCTTCCGCCTCTCTCTAACGCAGCACTTTCACCTTAACTTGGAGGCTGGGCCGGGGTCACCTTAGCTGCTCCGTGTCAGCATCAAACAGCCGTTTTAGTCACAGTTGGTTGACGATGGGTCAGATCTACGCTGGCCGCTATGAGCTGGAACTGAATGAAGCTCCGTTCTAGGAAAAATGGGTTTTATGTCTTTTATTCAGGACCCAGAGATTCCCAGCTTGATGTAGAGGCTTGTTAGAGCCCCCTAGTGGCTAAAAGCTGCACAGACAACCAGTCAACGTATTTCTTATTCTAACTGGACTCAGTTGTTGCAATATAAACATATCAGATAAGGAAACTTATAAATAAACATAGATCCATTTGATGAATCTGATAAAAAAAAAAGTCCATTTGAAAATTAATCTAGTTTTTACACATTTTTAAAAGTTCAGTTTATTTCTATAGCTCCAATTCATACTACATGTCATTCCAAGGCACTTTACAGAGACAATTGAACTTGATCAACCAGTCAGATTGATTCAAAGTTTTCTATCTAAGGAAAACCAGCTGATTGCATCGACTCATTGACTCTTCAGCAATCCCTCACACTAAGCATGCTTG
>NW_015156795.1:0-1439 GCF_000732505.1 Cyprinodon variegatus
TTTTGGTGTCGATCATTCGATTTCATCCTGGACACTACAGAAAATGGGCTTAAAGTGTAAAAAACCGAACTTCTCCTTTAAATATCGGTGGGGTGGCCGATGTCTGATATTCAGTTTTAAGGCCGATACTGATAGGGGGCCGATTATATCGTGCATCCCTAGTTGAGATGGGTCTATAGGGTTAGCTTCAGGGCCTTTATCATATTTGTTCCACTATCCGCTTCTTATCCAACTTCCCCCTCGCCATTGAATCTTTGAGCCCCTGTGCAATGATCTCCCCCGTGTGATCTTCTGGAAAGTTGGTGGTTTAACAGCAGCTTTTATGAGCCCAGTTCACATCGATATAATGCAATTAAACTCATCTATGGCTGATGAGATCGACTGGACCAAATGTCTGTAGTAGTTGCAAAAAGATAAAGCAGATTGTAGATTTGCATAGAGTGAAGTTCCATTGTCAGTTTTGGTAGCGCAACCTTCGCAAAGTATTTGCAACTCGGCAAGTCATACTGTATTTTGGATCACAGTTAAGCATGTGAAGAAAGCCAGGCTTCTCTACTGTGGGCACCATGTCCATCCCGTATGGTCAGCTTCATCGTCGTTCATCTGCTTCCACCGCACACTACACTTGTCGTATGGCACCGCTTTAGAAATTGAGGCGGCCAGGGTTTGTTGTCTTTTGTTGTGGTGGACATGTTTGTCTTTGTCCGTGCTACCCACGCTGCACACCGAAGCGGCGAGCACTGCTCACATTCTGTGGGATGCCTTGCTGAAGCAAGTTAGTAGTGAAGAAATTCTTGGTTTTGATAGCATTTTGACAAACCCTGCACACGACTGTAGTCTGCGCCACAACGCTTCCATATAATCGGTACCAACTCTTCATGTTGAGCAGCAGCCATGGCGTGAGTTAACAGCGCAGCGATCAGGCAGAAGTAGGAAAGAAGCGTCTGAAGCAAATGTGCAAGTCAAATAATGCAGAAGAAAAGACTTCCTCGATTTTACGGTTTTGCAAAATTCCAAATTGTGGACTTTTAAAAACATTAATTAATTAAATGAATTTGATTTATCGGCCAGCCCTAAGACCAATATTTATAAAGTGTTTCTGACTCGTCTTCAAATCCAACCCAGAGGCCAGATGATGAATTTTCTATCCAGCTTGTGGAAATATTTACATTTTTATTTGCATCTCAACAGTTCCTTGTGGCTCGTCTCTGCTGCTTAACGGTTTGACAACGTTAACGCTGCTTTACCTTCTAAAACTCTTTTAGCCAGTGTTCAATAATGATCAAAGGTTTATTGCAGTAAATAACTTCTTTTTGATATCCATAGTGCATATTGTGATATTTAAAAATAAATCTGCTATACATTAGGGGTGTAAATAATAATGGTTTTGTATCGATGCATCGATACGACCGCAAGAGAATCGATTCATGTTTTTTTTT
>NW_015156796.1:0-1439 GCF_000732505.1 Cyprinodon variegatus
GTCGTGATGGATTTACCAGAATCAGCGACTAGAACTTCTTCTGAGTGTTTGAGAACCAGCTTTAAGAGTTTCTAAAGAAGCCAGTTGAGGGTGTGATGTGTTGTGGTGAAACTCTGAGGATTCCATATATATTCCAAAATATGTTCATATTTTAGTGAACAGTGAACTTAACGGATCAGTTTTGAAGTCAATGAATGTGAACAATAGCAACGTTCACTCTGAGAATAATGAGCGACCCACAAAGCTCAGTAGATAACAACACTTTTTATTGGATAACCATCCATCCATTTTCTGTGCCGCTTATCCCAAGCAGGGTGTCAAGAGGTGTTGGTTCAAATCTCCATCTCCAGCTGTCTACTGGTGAGAGGCAGGGTACACAGGTCGACAGTCCATCGCAGGGCAGCACAGAAACACACAGGACAAACATCCATTCACACACCCACTCACACCTAAGGAGAATTTAGAGAAACCAATTAACCTAACAGTCAGGTGGGATGAAGCCGGAGTACCCGGATAGAAACCCACGCATACTCAGGGAGAACATGCAAACTCCACGCAGAAGGACCCCGGGCCGGGAATCGAACCCAGAGCCTTCTTGCTGTAAGACTTATTACGGCAAACAGCAAGACCAACATGTTTACTGCTACATAGTACATTTCTGCACGATTCAAACTTAGACTTACCGTATATTAACTGTATTTATCCCTTAGGATTACTCCTTCAGGGAAATTCTGGTTCCTGTACCTTATATAGAGTACAAGGAGTTAAAGCAAAATACCATTAAAAATAAAAATTTGACAGACAATATAAAAAGAGTGTGTATAGTACAGGTTGGAAGACTGATTCGTTCTTGCCCCCACATATATATCCGCACTAAAATATCAAGGTGAAAGTCATCATTAGTATAAACTCAGCTCCTTACCCAACTTTGAGAATAGATTAACGGCAATATTTTGTTTATCGGCTGATAAGAGTCTGGTGTTAGAGCGCAGCGTAAACACCGATAACAGCCCACTATATATATATATATATATATATATATATATATATATATATATATATATATATATATATATATATGTTCTTATCTTCTCCTGACAAGGTAATGACCAGAATAAATTGGCTGTTCACTCTGATAGCCAGTAATGAACTTGTTTTCCTTAGATAGAAAAGTTTTAATCAATTTCACTGTATGATCAGGTGAACTGTAAAGTGCCTTGAGATGATATGTGTTGTGAATTGGCGCTACATAAATAAACTGAATTGAATTGATATAGAAAACTTAACCCTCCGTTCTGAACATAAAGAGTGTCTCTGCATTTCTATCATAAATTATCCATAAAATATTAGTCAGCCTGGAATATTTATTTTAATATTTGACTTCCTTGAATTACCTCAATGGGGAATCTGAAGGCTTAAAATTTAAAATACAAAAATGT
>NW_015156797.1:0-1439 GCF_000732505.1 Cyprinodon variegatus
GGATTCTGGAGTGGAGCTGCTGTCTTCTGGACTGAAGAGTCCAAACTGCAAACTGGAAATTCTCAGGTCTGAACATCAGTCCAGGACACACTTGAAGGCTTGTTTTATAACTAAATTTATGTAGAATGTTTATGTCATGAACTTTAACAAGTTACACTGAAAAATATTGAATTAGATCACTAAACTCTGCTAGTGCTGTTTTATATGAAGGGAAAGGTGGACTGAACCAGAACTTGATATTAATATTTGGATCTTTTAATAGAAATTAGTTACATAGCTCTGCATTTAACTGAATTCCTCACCTAAAGCAATGTCAAGATGAATATAAACATTGTTGGTACTGGAAAAAAATCTGCTGGGATCCAATTAACTACCGATAAGATCCAATTAGTCTAAACCTTATCCATCCTATTAACTTTGATGCCAAACAGTAAAACAATCTGTCTCTTGTGGTCAATCATCAAGAGATGGGTGGACAAACGAAAACCTAGGAATTCTGACGAAATGCAAGCATTGATTGTGCAAGAATGGACGGCTATCAGTCAGGATTTGGTCCAGAAGTTGATTGAGAGCATGCCAGGGAGAATAGCAGAGGTCCTGAAGAAGAGGGGTCAACACTGCAAATATTGACTTGCTGCATTAACTCATTCTAACTGTCATTAAAAGCTTTGGTTACTCATAATATGATTGCAATTGTATTTCTGTATATGATGACAACATCTGATAGACACACATGAAAACCAGAGAGCAGCAGATCATGTGAAAATATAATATTTGTGTCATTCTCAATACTTTTAAACCATGACTGTATGAGCATTTCTGAACACCTAACTGCTGCAGTGCAGCATGGCTTTTACCTTCGTCAAACAGCACTTCAATTATATACAATGATCTTCCATTTCAGCCATTAAATTATAGTGGTCTGTTGTTTTACCGAGCTCCCTGCGGCGTCTCCCAGCAGACTTTATGTGACCCAGATCGTATCCGGGTCCTTCAACTTGGTTGAAATCAAAAAATTAAAAAAGGATAATGAACAATCCGTAATCAGCATTATTCATTTTTTTTTTTTTCATTTTCGATTTTGTGCAAAAACGCAGATAACGGAAAACGGTTCTTTATCTGTTTTTTTCTTTTTTGTTTTAGAAACAAACAGTGAGAAAGCAAGTGTATTTTTAAATTTCGGTTTGGTTGGATTTACTACCAGTCATCTGAGTAAAAAAATAAATAAAATGCATCGCTGCTATCAAGCCAGTGGAAATGCTTCTATATGCTTCTATGCAACAATAAATAATTTAACCACTAATCAATAAATCAATACTCAGATATATGTTGATTTAATCAGCTTTCAAGGATAAATGATTAAAACACTTCTTCAACATAAATGTTTAAGGTCCAGTAATAGCTGAGGAGGGTTAGCAATGGATAAATAATAATCAATT
>NW_015156798.1:0-1439 GCF_000732505.1 Cyprinodon variegatus
GAGTTGCCGCCATGTGATTGGCTGCTTAGAAATTAAGTGTTAACGAGCAGTTGGACAGGTGTACCTAATAAAGTGGCCGGTGAGTGTATACAGAAAGAGTCACGGCTGCACTTTTGATTCCAGTACATCCAATAGGTTGCAATAGGTAGTAAACCACTTAATGAATTTAGAAAGGTTATTTTACCTCATTCTGAATGGTTTCTGAATAGTTCAGACCTATTCTGGTGCCTCAAAGCTCTTTGCTAAGCTTGTCTTGGAGCTCAAGGCTTTTTACATCCACCAGCTTTAAAAATGTGCACTGCTACTTTGAATGTCTGTGTGCTCGATGCAAATTGTCCGTGATTAAAAGCAAACTGAGAGTAACTAGTTGTGTTTTTGCTATTTAACTCAATTACAACAGCAAAACACTGTATGTGACCGCAGATTTCATATTACACAGGTGGTGCACCGCAATAGAAAATCCAAGGACAGAAGGAACATTAAATCACAGCTCATCTACAGGCTTTAAAATAAAACCCATAAAAACCCATAAAAACAACAGAAGTATAATTTTCTTTTGAATCGGATGATATCAAAACTGACCCCAATGCAGAGAACAATAATTTTTATGTTCAAAAGAAAAGAGAGGTAAGTTGAGGATGGAAAGTTATTCCAGAAAAGAAAAAAAACTAATTTAATTTGCAGGTTAACCTTTTAATTTGACAAAAACACATTATTCCTTCTCAAGTACTCTGTGTACCATTTAAAAATGTACAGATCCTCATATCATTTAGTTTCTGTAATAAAGAGTTTTGGCGTTGGCTTGCTTGTTATCCTGCAACTTGACAAGCATCATCCATGTACGTTTCTGTCAATAACACTTCTTTGCCTCAAAAATTCCACTGACCTGAATATGAGCATCTGCTGGAAGATTATTACAATTAATATGGGGGATGTTCCAAATGTCAAAGGGACAATCTGCTACATTACCATGGCTTATGATTAATTCATGTAGTTAGTGTCACTGTCCTGATAAGACAACAAGCTGTTTACATATCCAGCTCATTTTAAGAATTAAGAATTAAATACGTTCTAATGTGTTAACTGTGGAGCTTAGTTTAATTCTATTGTATTACGGTTCCACTTTTTTATTAAAATAAAAATATATTAGACTTAGATTTATTTTGTCATTTTGTATACACAAGTGTAAACAAAAATAAATTTTGTTTAGAACAGCTCTCTAGATATTAATGTTGAACTACATTAGATGGTTGCCGCGTTTCTTTACACTCACCTTCTCAAGTGCCGATTAATAAAAGTGATATATCAACCAAACATGAAAGGAACTCAGGGCATTAAAGGAATAGTACACCCGAAACATGATTAGCCTTCATTTTCTACTCACCCCCATGCTGAACAACACTCTGGAGTACTTTTTTGATATCTCAAATGCATCTGGA
>NW_015156799.1:0-1439 GCF_000732505.1 Cyprinodon variegatus
ATAAAATCCTTCAGTGTATTGCAGTCTGGTAACCTGTTGGTTATGGTAAGCAGTAACTATGTATGATTGCAAACCTCTGTCCTCTTCACCAATGGGTCACCTTACTGCTTATCAAGTACCACTGCCCTGCAGATTTTATGTTTGTCCCACTGATCTCTATTTATAGGCCAAAAAAATTGAAGACACTGTCCAACATATTGTACTCCTCACTCCCACGGAGACGTGCAGTAAAAATGCCTACATGTGTAACATTTGACTGCAAATACAAGCAGTGTGCCGCTATGGGAAAATGTTCTACGGTTTATTTTAGTCAGTGGATGTACTTAACAAGAAAATCCATACATACACTAATGTATCTATAGTATAATATGTAGCATAGCATTAGGTTGGCTATCTCTGACCGACTCGAAGACATTGACTGAATTAGCCATTGACATTTTGTCTAACGTTAGAAAATAGAAAGTAAATAGAGATTAATTCACTGTGAAATGTCAATGTTTTGAAGTTTTTGTTGTATTTTTCATTTGAAAAAGTCCTGCGCTGAAATATATTGCAATATATAGTGATTTAAAAAAAAGGTGCAACTCAAACATCAACACAGCATAAAAGTAAATGGCATCATGAATGCATGATTTGCAAATAGGAAAATACTATAGAATTAACAGACATGTGATTCAGTCTTGATGTAAAATCTTGAAATGATATGTAATATTAATTACCATACAAACTTCATCAATACATATATATCACATGTACATCATCAATTTAGTGCTTTTGACACATCAGTACTAATATGCTGCATTAACACATTAATTTTGTTGTGATGGATTTGTATAATATGTTATATTACATGGTTCTCTCCTTCCAGAGAGAAGGTCCAAAAAATCCAGTTTGCAGAAACAATGTTAAAACTTAGGTTGACAAGAACTCAGTTTGACTCAGCAAAACTCAGCTTGGCTAGAGTACCCAAAACTGGCAAACACTCTGGTGTCGAGATAGTAGCAGTCAGCAGCTTAAGAACACTCAGTTAATGAGGAAACCATCAGCAGGTGTGTGAGGAGGCGGACCAGAACCAGGCGCCTCCTGGTGGATGAAGGGAGACAAACATAGAACACAAACACACAGACAGGAGTCCTGACAGTGCCTATTTTTTTTTAATCATAAGTTAAAGTAATGTACTTATGCTATAAAACAGCCAGCATGTGTCAAAGTGATGAATTTATCTTTATTTTAGAAGTTTTAAGTCCCCCTGAAAATGAGAACATCATCGTTGTTCGACGCTGTAGCGTGCATATTGTTTACACTGCAACAGGTCTAAATAGGGAGTACCAATATGGCGGCCGCTGGCTTCACTTCAACCCCATACTACCAACAGGCTATCAGCAATCCAGTGAATAAATAGAGATCAGTGGTGTGTCGTTGTTGCCACACACCTGACT
>NW_015156800.1:0-1438 GCF_000732505.1 Cyprinodon variegatus
TACAAAACTACCCTTTAGATTCTGAGAACTATCTTATATCGGTTGCATTCATAAGTTGTGCTCTATTCTTGGCATGAATGTGTCTTCCGATTTTTACGCAATTTAGTCGCTTCTCTTAGTGAACAAACTCCTGCACCCCTTTAAATGTTGATGTTTTCAATGAAATTCGTTTTAGACATCATAATTGCTGGTAATCTGTTTCAGAGAAAAATTTGTTATTAGTAACTTTTTTTTAATCCATAATAGTTTTCTTTTGGTCTGTAGACTACATAGAAAAAAAACAAACAAAAAAACTAACATTTTATTTTATTTAAAAGTTAACTGATTTTAAAATTTTATTTCAGTATAATATGAAAAGTTATAATTCTGACTTTAATCTCTGAATTTTGGCTCTTAAAGTAGATGGGCATCATGAAGGAAGAAATATGGGAGCACTCAGCTTCACTGAGAAAGATGCGAGTTGTTTGGGAGGATCAGTAACACATTGGCGGAAAATAGCGCAATTAGGCGACTTTTTAAGTGCCCAAGGTGTCCCCATTGATAGAATTTCATTAATGGAAGAACAGAAGGTGATTAAAACAAGAGAGCTAGTTTAGTCTTTAAAACAGACATGGCTACGGCTTGACCCTAACATGTTTGTTAGCTGTCAGAACTAATCTAGAATTCTGAGATTAAAGTAAGAATTCTGAGAAAAAAAGTCTCAATTCTGAGAAAAAAAGTCAGAATTCTGAGATTAAAGTCAGAATTCTGAGAAAAAAAGTCAGAATTCTGAGAAAAAAAGTCAGAATTCTGAGATTAAAGTCAGAATTCTGTGACTAAAGTCAGAATTCTGAGGTTAAACTCAGAATTCTGAGATTAAAGTCAGAATTCTGACACCAAAGTCAGAATTCTGAGGTTAAAGTCAGAATTCTGAGATTTAGGTCAGAATTCTGAGGTTAAAGTCAGAATTCTGCGGTTTAAGTCAGAATTCCAAGGTTTAGGTCAGAATTCTGAGATTAAAGTCAGAATTATGAGACTAAGTCAGAATTCCAAGGTTTAGGCCAGAATTCTGAGAAAAAAGTCTGAATTCTGAGAATAAAGTCGGAATTCTGAGATTAAAGTTAGTATTCTGAGAAAAGTCATAATTCTGAGATTACAGCCAGAATTCTGACTTGTTTCTCATATTATACTGAAATAAAATAAAAAAAAAATCAGTTAACTTTTTTATTCTTAATTTCTCCTGACATGAAAATAACCAAGACACTATAAGATAATCTTACCAAACATTTTATTAAGTAAGGTTACATATGTCCCGTCAGACAAATGTTATGAAAGCTTTTTTTTTTTTAACAGTTATATATAAAGATGTGCCACCGCGGCGCTGCAGCTCTATTAACTACTTCCGGTCTACTCGCGCCGCTTCCTGCTAAGCTGTGTTTCATAAACCTCTACCGCAGAC
>NW_015156801.1:0-1438 GCF_000732505.1 Cyprinodon variegatus
ACACAGCTGCAGGACATCAGAGGAATTACATGTGGAGGAGGAATGAACAAAGGGATGAAAGGAAAAATAGGACATTTACTTTTATTGCTTGAAATAAATGGATGGATGGATGGATGGATGGATGGATGGATGGATGGATGGATGGATGGATGGATGGATGGATGGATGGATGGATGGACAGATAGACAGCATGATGGATGGATGGGTGGATGGATGATGGACGGAGGGAGGGATGGATGGACAGCATGATGGATGGACGGAGGGAGGGATGGATGGATGGATGGGTGGATGAATGATGGATGGATGGATGAATGGATATAAGATGGATGTCAGAATTCTGCTAATAGTGCACATGGGTAAGCTCCTCCTCCACTCCTGCTTTGCTTTTTATGCTTCTGTAGATTCTTTCTTTCCCACCTGTGCACCTGTTTCTGTGCGCTGGTGTCACCTTTTGTCACTTTAAAGGAGGAACCGACCTGAGAAGGTATTCCTAGTTCCTAGTAGCTTAGTAACGTTTACGAAGCATCTAGAGTTAAACTCTTTAAGAGTTAAAAACTAGATCAATGAAGTCATCATCAGCTTTTTCAGCTGTGCATTTCTTTTGTGACTCACAGTGCTGCTTTACCTCACACTCCCCTTCTATCACATAAACAATAACTTTGGCAAACTTCACAAAAAGGTCTCTGAGATTCACCCTTCTCTGCCCTCCTCCAGTTAAAAACTGCTGCCAAGTCTTTGTCAAATTTAGTTTCCATCATCATTTAAGAGCATTGTGTGTAGCTTGATTATGACACTAATAGCGCTGGAGCAATGACTGGAGCTCTGTTTTCTTTGCACTTGGGAAAAAAAATGGCTGTGAATGTTATATTTTGGTGACTGGCGATCTTTCCATGGTGTCTCCCGCCTCTTGTCCGTAGACAGCTGGAGATAGGCACCAGCACCCCTTGCTACCCCACTTGGGATAAGCGTGATGGAAAATGGATGGATGGATGGTATATTTTAATTTTATTTCATTTGATCCATTCAAATGATGGACATTGCTTTGATTTATGGGACGGTGGGATACAAGTGAAAAAAGCAAAACTGTACTGCACAGATCTGTACATTTGGTCATCTGAATCTGTAAGCATAGAACATCAAATGCTTGTGCAGAGTATTTTACATGTATGTATTAGATAAAACTGCTTTGACTTCATAGATGGATTTCAATAAATTTTCAAAAAATTTTCAAAAAATTTTTAAATAAATTCCACATTTTTATTGTATTTGGAGCTCTTAGCAGGAAGTGGTCGAGTGAAGGTTAAACTCCTGCCTGAAGTCTAAACGTACCTCTTTTCAGGGAACGCGGGCTTCCTGGGCTGCTGTCCTTCCTGGAGCCTGAGGAAGCGTGGGAGCTGCAGATGGAGCCGTCCTCCTCGCCTGAGCTGGATGACTCCTC
>NW_015156802.1:0-1438 GCF_000732505.1 Cyprinodon variegatus
TACACCAATAAAAACTCCAAATGTCTAAAGCCTTGTGTCCCAGTTTTCCTGCACACTGTACCTTCACCCTAATCAGTGGTGAACTGGGCACAGCTGCAGGAACCGCTTGGAGCTGCCTAGCCGCTGCATTGAGCTCAGTTATAGCATAATGCTAATCATTAAAATCAGATGCATCCTACTATTTGTTTAATAATCATCTGCATCAACGGCCCCATTTAGGCTAACCTCCTTTGAAAGGGAATTTTCTGACTCGCTAGAATCAACATTTAGGAAACATTCAATGTATTCTACCTATTTTAGGTGTTTTCAATGTTGCTCTATTTATTTTGAAGAGGTTTTGAATGTTTAAATTAGTGTCTTCAAACCGATGAACAGTAAATACCCCGCCTCCCCTCTGCCTACCTGCTTAAATGATAAAGTAAAATATGTTAAATAAATAATATATTTTCTGTAACTGATGTTCTCAGAACCCAGTAGGATCACATTAGTCAACCCAGCAAAAACTGAAAGGACTGATGATCCAGGTAGCAGGTTGGATAGCTCAGTTATACCACGGTGTATTAGGGCCAGGTTAGATATTTTAATTGTCTTTTATTTCGAGAATAAAGTCGTAATATTACGAGAAAAATGTCATAACATTACGAGAATAGTTGTAATATTATGAGAATAAAGTTTTATTTTATGAAAACTCCTAAAAGAAAAACTTTCTTCCCTAAAATGAGGAATGTCGAGCATCATGTGAAGTTATATTTTTGCATTGGTTTGACAAATAAGGAAATCTTTCAGCACCAGCATCAAATTGAGCAGAATGTCAAAGCTGGTTGGAGCTCTAAGCTTTCTTTCTGAATCGGGTTGTGGTATGATGACTTCATTCTCCTTATTTTTCCAACTTTACTCTCCTAATATTATAACTTTATTCTTGTAATATTATGACTTAATTCTCAAAATAAATTACAAAAAAAATCTGTAGCCTGGCCCAATACTCCATCGTACAGTCAAAGTCCACTCTGAGAAAAAGGGTTTTAATGCTGATTAAAATTAACTTTATATGGTTTCAGCACTTTTACAGTTTTCTGGTAGTTTGTTCAGATTCCGGGAGTAATAGAACTAAAAGCTGGTTCTCCATGTTTGGTTCTGGTTCCTGCAGAGTAGAATTCATCCAGTAGACCTCAGTGGTCTGGCTGTTGATCCACTGACAACAAGTCTGTAATGTATTTTAAAGCTCAGCTATTCAGTGATTTAGAGACTAACATAAGTATTTTAAATTCTATTCTATCAGATATGGGAGCCGTGGAAGGACTTTAGAACTGGGCTGATGTTCTCCACTTTCTTAGTTCTAGTGAGGATGCAGGCAGCAGCATTCTGGATCAGCTGCAGCTGTCTGACTGAAACAACAGATTGTTAGAATGATTCCATCGTGTAAATATAAATATCTATC
>NW_015156803.1:0-1438 GCF_000732505.1 Cyprinodon variegatus
TGTACCTTTTTAAGTGAGCTTAGTGCTCCTTTAGAGACAGCATGAAAAGTCAGCTGAGTACAAAACATAGAGAGGAAAACAAGAAGAAAAGGGACAAGAAGAGAGGGACACAACCTAGAACAGATAATGGATGTCTATTCTATCAATTAAATTAAATTCTATTCAGTTTATTTCTATAGCTCCAATTCACATCATGTTATTTCAAGCACTTTCCAGTTCAACCAGATCATCCAGTCAGATTGATTCAAAGTTTTCCATGCTGATTGCATCGACTCATTGACTCTTCAGCAATCCCTCACACTAAGCATGCTGGTAGCAAGAGTGTGACTGTTGACTATCTAGATAAAAAAATAATCATTCATGATCAATTGTTTATCCAGGAGCAAATGTCACATAGTAGCAGGAGGTGAGGGAGGAGCAGTGAACGCTCTCACCGCTCTTCACCGGTCTTCAACACGCGGTTTAAGTTTTCTTTGCATTGATGAAATAATAAAAAACAGGATTAAGGAATCTTTCTATGGTGGACGTGTTTCTGATGGGAGGAGCTGATTGAGGAACCAAGCAGGAAGTGACATCATCAGAGCAGAGCAGAGCAGAGCTCTCTAACCCTGAAATCCCCCATCACAGCGTTCCTTGGTGTGATTTAGATTTTTAGGATTTGGGGAAAAATGGAAGAAAGTTCCCATCCCTGCATCAGAGCGCTACCTGTTGGATCTATGAACGGTTTTCTATGATTGCAACCAAACCAGCAGCAGTAGTGAAGTTTGAAGATACAATCCTCTTCTTAAATCTATCTTTGACTCTCCTCTAATTTATCCAAAAGTTCTGCAATCGCACTTTTTCTCTCCCAGCTTGGTGGTCGGCTGCATATTTAGCCTTTGCTGGAAATGCCTTCTCCTTCCAAAGCAAACATGCAGGCAATCCTTCCTCATTGGTAATGAAAGCAAATGAATCGCTCCATTCTACTTTGAATCCTCTGTTCTCATCAGCTATCTTCCTTTTTTTCCCTTTGGGACCCTGAGACGCACCTGCAGGCCACCTGCACCGCGCTGGCTGCACGTTATGTTCTCTGATCTCTATGGCCATGACGCAAATTATTGTTTAAATTCATTTATTAATCAAATGTTTACAGCACTGGAAAACATAATTTTTGTTTGACCCTCTGCACCCCGAATAAAAGGAATAAAAAAATAAAAATCGATTTTCATAAATGTTTGAAAAAAAATGCCTAAAGACCCGCATGCGGCTCCAGAGCCGCGGGTCGCTGACCCCTGACCTGGACGCACTAAACAGCGCTGTCACTGATCCTTCCTCCAGCCGCTGTTAGATTTAAAGCTCCTGTACTGCAGGTCTATATGCTGCTGGTAAATGCACGGTTTGTGTTTTCTAGACACTGATTCCTTTACTTATATTGTTTTCTATAAATCTCTTCACATCA
>NW_015156804.1:0-1438 GCF_000732505.1 Cyprinodon variegatus
TCCTGGTTAAAAGAAAGTAAAAAATATTTTCTGTTGGAGGTTATTTTATATAAATAAGCTCTTTCTGTTTATCTGTGTACCTTGAGTTAATTTTGTTACCAATTTTTTTGTTTTTAGTCTTAAATAACCTTTCATCAAAACATATAAAGGAACATTTTATGCTAAACTACATAGAAATGAGTTACATTCTAATACAATAATTTCTATGCTGATCAACAAGCAGTAAAACTAGCACAGAACTAGTTTAACTGTTGATCATTTTTCAACTTTACCTGTTCCAGTATCTCTAGCATTCATTTAATGGACCCAGACATGTGCCAACAGCGTAGTTTTCATAAATGTATACCCTTACTCTAAATATCTTTTAACTATTGCAACTGTGCAAAGATTTGCAGTGTTGGGCAAACATTTTGAAACCACTCTCTCATTGGGTTATTGTTACATTTCCTTTGCAGTGAGCCAGGTTTCCTAGACTTGTTTCTCTTAGAGATTCTTTCATTTTGGCTGTGTTTTAACTTGTGCTCTGACATCTTAGAAAACAAATTAAAATGTGCTCAAAAATCAAAATTAAGCTGAAATCCAATAAAACCTTCACTCGATAGTGTTTAGTTACAATATTAGGCAAAAGTAAATGAGGAGGACTTAAAACATTTGGACATGTAATTTAAAAGATCAATGCATCGCAGAACATCTCCATCCGAACAAAATTATCTCTGTTCTCACCAATTTTCAGTTATCTTTAAGACTCTGAACTTCCTGACTTTTTCGTCTCCAGTGACTCAGTTTGATACTTCTACCAAAGTCTGTTTTTTCCTCTGCAGACTCAGCTGACAGCAAGCTTTCCAGCATCCAAAAAATAAGAAATCAGAAACTAACACCTCCCTTTTTAAAGTGGAATAAATCACGAAGGCTGGTTTTCAGTGGGAGGGAGGATTAACCTAAATCAGAATTTCATGTTGGTGTCATTTACCTCGGTGCAAAAAGCCAATTATTGTCAATGCAGAGGACATAAAAGCTTCCCCAAAGCTTCAGGATGCAGCTGTAATGAAGCTACAGCAGCATTGGGATCCAACACATTGAACAGATAAAAGGATATTTCAACAAAATGTCCTTTTTTCTCTGCTAATGCTTTTGAAATGATAATGAAACACCCAGTAAGTCAGAAACTAAAAATATCTATGCATGCATTGACCGGGGAGCCACATTAGAACAGACTACCACAACTACAGCGTCTCAGGTTATTAACTTTAAATAAGGAAGCTGATGCATGTTGGGTTACAGAGTAGGTTCTTACAGCTTTGTATGTCAGATTTTTACAGACTCAAACTTTCTGAACTCTAAGGCAGCAAAGGATGGATGGATGGATGGATGGATGGATGGATGGATGGATGGATGGATGGATGGATGGATGGATGGATGGATGGATGGATGGATGGAT
>NW_015156805.1:0-1437 GCF_000732505.1 Cyprinodon variegatus
CTGCTCCTCCTCTCCTATCTCCTCATCCAAACTCTCTCCTTCTGCTGTTCTTTCCTTTTTTCCTTCACACCTGTGCTGCCTTCACAGACCGTACTACTGTAGGAAAATAAAACTTTCACTGGCAATTCCCCACAAAATAAAGATAACTTATTTTAAAAAATGCAAACATATTTTTAATAAATTTATGTGAAATTTGAAATATTAACTGAAATAAAAGAATATAATAAATTAACATATCCTTGCTATTTATTATGTTAAATTTCTTTTAGGTTTTACTATCTGGGTTACATTAATTTATGTCTGATCAGATTCCTGCCTTGTTTCCTGCTCATTCTGGATAGAATAAAAAGCACTTTGACCTAAATCTCACAGAATTATAAATAATTGTAAGAATAACTTCATTGATTGTTTATTTTAGTCCATTTGGGATCCGTTTCATCCGATAACTGAATGTTAGAGGATGAAATCTGATCGTTCATCTGTCCATAAAAGTAAAACATCACTACTTCCACGTCTAGCTGAGTGGAGCTGAGGTGCAGTAAAAGATGCTGAGGATAGAAACTCTGTCAGGATGCCTTCCTGCTGCTCTGCTTTCTGCTCCAGCTCAGACACTCAGCCAAGAACTGCACCGCAGTCAGAATCAGGAAAATGAAATAATAAAATTGTCTTAAACAGCATCAGTACCTGCAGCATCAAACACTGGATATATGGAAATGTGTTTTAATGAGGTTTTAAACAATAAAGCTCCATGTGAAAATGTAACTCTGAAAATAAATTCATCAGATCATCTTACAGTTCATTGATATGATATTTATATACTGGTTGGAAATAACTATGAGATCATTTATATTAACGTTCAAAGTTAGATGTTCAAGGAAGGACAATTCATTGAGAAGTTCAGATTATTTCATCCAGACAGAAATCTGGTTAGCAGCTAATTTATAACATGGAAACTTTTATGATCCTCTTAAAAGAATCAGAATCGAGAATCGATAGAAACCGGAATCTAAACATGGAATCTGAATTGTTGAGATTCAAATGATTGCAAAGCAGCAAATGTTACCCTGTGTCTAAATCACCATGGCAACGGCACCATCAGGCCATCCCAGAGAGACTTTGTCAACAACCTTCAGGGACATTTGTTACAGCCAACCAACAACTGATTGACTAACATCAGAGGCTCTGTTCGAATTAATTGGATGCGTCCTCAGAAGGCCAGAATCGAAGGACGATTACGTCATAGTGTGGCGCCGAGGTCTGGTCGGATTACAAGACTCCTCATTATGCGGCCTTAAAACGCGTCCTTCTTTTTGCCAGATTTTAAGGACAGGTCCAATGTAACTGTAACCAAACTAATATATTCAGAGTCCTGATAGAAGTTTACTATCAACCAGAAGTTATTAATATATTTCTGGAACAGAAGTACAACACACCTCA
>NW_015156806.1:0-1437 GCF_000732505.1 Cyprinodon variegatus
GTTTTAAGCCTAGCCTTAAAAGTAGACAGGGTGTCTGCCTCATCAAACATGACATTTAACCAAAAACATTAATAAGTTCAGTCTAAATGCTTTAGCTCTGTAGACCTCATCATTGCCTGACCAGTAGAGGATGGATCTGACTGACGGCATGAAGTCAAAGTGCGACAAGGAAAAGAGGAAAACAAAGTTCTTAAAATTTCAGTCTAAAAGTTTCATTTGATCTGATGCCGCAGAGAACCAGAGTATGATCCACCCACTCAGCAAACATTGGTTGAAAAGAAAACACGATTTATGTCCAACCAAACGTCTGTATTTGGTTGAAAAGTGAAAGGTGAAAACCGTTATTTTCAGATTGTTTCAGCGTCTATTATTGGGATAAAGTGGGACAAAATCAGAGCAACCAAACAGTCTGATTTTCAACAAGTCTTTCTGGACTAAACCACGACTATGATGGACCGACCCGATTTAGCCTAAAAACCAACGTCTGAATGACGTCTGGTGTTTCGAGGGGGGTCTTTCCTCCGATGGAAAAATCATGGAACCGCAGTGAACCTTCCCAGGAGTGGCAGACCTTTATTTACCGCAAGAGTTCACTGATGAAACCTTAAGTCACCAAACGTATGTATTGATGGGAACTCAAGGTCTTCTGTGACCTCCTCCGAGGCCAGAACATCTCTAAAGAACTGAATAAAGGAGTAATTTAACAGGTTGAAATCTCAACAATAGTAACAAACCGAAGCAGCTTCAGGACAACAGCTGTCTCCTCAATCTCAGAGTTGCAGATCATTGGTCCTTAGAATCTAACCAGGATTTCCAGTATTCCTCATATTGTTCCTGGTTTAGACTTTATCCTACTTATCCAGTCTTCTGTCTATTTCTGAATCCTGACTTTTGCACTGGCAGCTAGTGATGCAGTTAGTTATTTATATTTTATAAATCTGGTCAAAATAAGACGGTACTGCTCCACAGTAGGTATTAAGGGTTTGTGAAAATCTGAAATCTGAGAGAGGAGACAGGTTCCTCCTCAGCAGCTAAACTAAGGAGGCATTAACACCTACTCATGACATCACTAAACCAACACAGGGTCTCAGCGGCCATGGGAACGCAGCATTATAGTCTTGTAGTGAATCGAAGGAGAGGAGAAGGAACAATCTCTGCCTTGTGTGGAGCAGTCCATCTCTGGCTCTGTCCACACACAGCTGACAGCTCTCTCTCATGTAGACCAACTTTCCCAGGAACAATCGGCTCCAAAAAGGCCTTTTCCTTTGACTCTGGGTCATAACTCAGAGCTGCAGGGTCCTGTCTGTCCTGCACCTCATGGAGGTGCTGATATGTTTCTGCTGCTCCAGCTGATTAAAGTGTTATAGTCATGTTATATGACTGTACAAAAAAGACCTGAAACCCTTCATTTGTGATGAAATAAAGTTATTTACACTG
>NW_015156807.1:0-1437 GCF_000732505.1 Cyprinodon variegatus
ATTTTAAAGGATTTTTATGTAATTAATTGTAAATTTTGAAATGTTATGTTAAATTGTATAATTTGGTAAAATAAATACATTTTACTATTATTAATTAATGGTTTATTTATTTCACAGGACATTTACCTTTATGTATTTAAAGGAAAACATTTGTCCTCCATATTACTCAGGGATCACAGAGTCATTGTGAAAGTCATACCTGACCCTCCACCTGGTGTCTCAAATTATTTTCTTTATTTTTCTTTCTACATAGTTCAAAATGGACTTTAGTTGAATGTTTTTTGTTTAGTATATTTTGGAGTTTGGATACTTTTGTTGTAATTAATTTGGGCTCGTTAAATTTGTGGCTGTTGTAGGGTCTATAAATAGGCTGGGATATTTGATGATGAGCCTCCCGCCCTTCTGTTCGCCCGTCCATTTCCACCAGCGAGGATGCGTGCTGACAATAGGTCTACTGTCAGCCCGTCTCAGGTAGCTGTAGGCTGCAGCTGATGCCTCCATCCTGCCATGCCCTACTTTTTTTAGGTGTTGTTTGGTTTCTGTTTTGGTTGTGATCTTGGCCTGGTTGTTCTGTTTTTGACTCTTTTTTTTTTTTTTAGTAGATTATATTTTTCTATAGTCCGGTTCTAGTAAGGGCTTTGACGGCCCTGTCTAGGGTTGGCCTCCTGCTGTACCGTTCTGGGTTTTTTTTTTTCGATCGGATCACCACGTCTGACTCTTTTGGGGGGTTTTGTCTTTTTTTCCTATTCATTCCTATTCAGAAGCTGAGGATATTTAATTCCCTTCTTTCTTTTTCTCTACAGAACATCCCCACAGCTGAATCAAACAAAAGAGAAAACATTCGAGGGCTAAAAACATTTTTAACCCTCAGTTTTGCCTCTGTGTGCTCTAATATGCTGTGCCCTTGTGAAGGTAGCACCGGGCCCCCAGGGGGTCCCAACGCTTTGTGAGCCCCTGATCCAGAGTGTTTGAGCCGTCATTAAACTTAATGTTTCTACATGTAACTGACCAGCACCTTAACCCTAGGCTGCATCAGGAGGGGATGAGGATCCTCAGCAGGATGCTAGAGATGATCCAGCCGTCTATGGAGACCTCTGCCGTCTATGGAGACGGCTGCTGTTTATGGAGACCGCTGCCGTCTATGGAGACGGCTGCTGTTTATGGAGACTGCTGCCGTCTATGGGCTGTTTACTAGTCTGTTCTCTGGGTTTCCATCTCATTCCTCACCTGCTTTATATCTCTGAATGATGTGTAGATCAAATATGTTAGAATTAATGTTTTATCTGCACTAATGTGGATGCTGTGGTGTTTGTCCATCCCATAATAAAGTTTACAGCCTGACAGCAACTTGACAAGATGGCTGCCGAGATCAACCTCTACTGTCAGTCCAACCACAGGCGGCTCCATGAGGTAGGAAGTTGGTGGAGCTCTGATTGG
>NW_015156808.1:0-1437 GCF_000732505.1 Cyprinodon variegatus
GATAAAACATTTTCAGTCTGCTTCATCACCTGCAAAGAGATGTAAAAAGAACAGCACAACCAACAGACATGGTATAAGACATACAATAAAGTAACACCTAGATACTATCGCTGAAATATAAGTAGTATTACTTAATGTGACATGTATTCTGTGTTACCTGAAGATAAGAATATGGGCTTTCTGTATGGAAGTGAATCTCGAATTACCTGGAACCAAGCACCTGTACAGTAGTTGTTTGTGAAAGTGCACTTGTGCATGTTAAGTTTATCCAAAGGAAAAATACTCAATAGTGGTTGTGAAGAGCCGAAGAGGTGCCCCCCCAGAGCACCTAGTCAAGCGCCGGGAGACCCAAAGCCCCAGGCGCCCAAAGGGAACCTGAGAGCGAAGAGAACCGCCATGGAACGCCATGGAACCAAAACAATTCTGTTGATTCCTGACACACCGAGTCTCTCTGCTCATTTAGATTCCATTCTGAACAACTTTGACTTTAAACATTGGTCAGTAAAAGAGGCTGACCAATAAATCGGCAGGGCGATATATCGGGCCAATTTTAGTGTCTGACTCATTAATCAACATCAATCCAAAATGTGGCTGGTGTAAAAATTTGATTTTTGCTGCAAACTTCTGCCATATAAAACATCTGCCATGTGCTGATTCTTCCCCTCTGTCACTCGCTCCCCTCATAGAGAGCAGTAATTTCTCTTTCTGCACTGCTCGTACATCGCATACACACATGATCAGAGCTGTGTGTATGTGCTGTGCTCAATCACTCGCATCATTATACATGTGGAGTAGGATAAGGAGACACAATATTAAACTTTGTTCTTAGCTGAAGGAGACTGCTCTCATTTCATTCCCAGGTATTTGCCACATACAAAATGAAAAGGAAAAAGTTTTAAAGTGATGAATTTGACTCTGCAAAGATAGAATCTCTAGAATCTGAACTAGTTAAGCTTCAGCGTCTCACTGGTTTGGACTTTGTTCTGCTGGCTTCTCATCAGCTACAGCCGATCCAACACCGATCCTGCAAATTTTGAAGGCCGATACCGATATTGGGGGATTTTCGAGGTTGGCAGTAGTGTTCTCCGACCAACATGGATGCCTCCAGTAAAGCACATTCAAATGAAATTACTCTTAATTAAAAACACTAATTTATTGAACAGTATGTAGTAGTATCATTTTTGAATTCTGAATATGACCGAACATCTCCTTTAACTGGGACCACTCTTTACCACACCAACATTGGCCCCATATTAATGCCTGAGAAAAAAAGGGTGATCTTACTGAGCCTTAAGGGGAAACACCACAGCTTTAAAACAGGTTCCTGTTGGCCTGACAATAGTTTTCCTTAAAGGAATAGTACACCCAAAACATGATTAGCCTTCATTTTCTACTCACCCCCATGCTGAACAACACTCTGGAGTACTTTTTTGATAT
>NW_015156809.1:0-1437 GCF_000732505.1 Cyprinodon variegatus
AGGAAACTGTCACTTTGTGTCTCAGGGTACTTAGTGGCAGTCTTTAAAATTATTCCTTATTTTGGTGTATTTCTTAAGTGATGAGGTCATAAACGATGCAGCTCAATGAGCAAAGACATAACAATTTATTTGAAAACTGTCTAAAAAAATAAGATCTAAAACTGTCTGAATACAAGAAAATACTGAATAAAGCCTAAAAAAATCCCAAAACATGAAGACTCTGACTGTGTGGAAAGGAAAATTCCTCCTAAAAAATTCAGGAGCTGGGCTTTCTGTTTTTCTGTTCCTAAACATCATCCCTTATAGCTGTATCTCTCACCCTACAGCTCTAAAATAAAACATGGTAAGATTTGAAGGTGACCATCGGATCTCAGTGGAATATGAAGCACCCATATCTTCAGCCACGAATGATATTTCAAGGAAGAATCCAGGTGAGAGAAAAATCCCAAAGTTTACCGGTTGAACATCCATGCATCCATCCATCCATTTTCTTACACGCTTATCCCAAGTGGGGTCGCGAGGGGTGGTGGTGCCTATCTCCAGCTGTCTACGGGCGAGAGGCGGGGTAAACCCTGGACAGGTCGCCAGTCCATCGCAGGGCAATAAATGATTATAAAAAAAATTAACATTTATCTTAATCTCTTAATTTGAGCATTTTATTCTTAGGCATTTTATGCTTTCCATCTCAAATAAAAAACATAAATATGCACAGTGTACCAGTGGTTAGCATTGCTGCCTTGCAGCGAGAAGGTTCTGGGTTCGATTCCTGGCCCTGGGTCTTTCTGCATGGAGTTTGCCTGTTCTCTCCATGCGTGTGTGGGCTCTCTCTGGGTCTAAAAACATGACTGTTAGGTTAATTGGCTTCTCTAAATTCTCTTTACGCAACCATTCCTTGCTTGAATGGTTGTTGTTCCTGTTGGTCGTCTCCGTGTTGCCCTGCGATAGACTAGCGACATGTCCAGGGTGTACGGAGGATAGGATCTGTCCATCAGAATGGGCAAAAAGAAGACTGCATTTGTCAGCCACATAACAAGGAGTCTTCCAATACAAACAGGCCTTGGTGCCATAGTATGTCGAATCTTGCCTTCAGAATCTGGCCTTCAGAGGATGCAGCCACTGAATTCGAACTCAGCTACAGATATACATAAAAAAAAATACTATTTTCTCACCCCTCGTGGAGTGGTATGTGTCATCCTCAAGCTCGGGTCCTCTACTAGAGGCCTGGGAGTTTGAAGGTTCTGCACAGTATCTTAGTTGTTCCTAGGACTGCACTCTTCTGGACAGAGACCTCTGATGTTTTACCTGGAATCTGCTGTAGCCACTCTCCCAGTTTGGGGGTCACAGCCCCCAGTGCTCCAATTACCACCGGCACCACTGCTGCTCTTACTTTCCACATCTTTTCTAGCTCCTCTTTCAGTCCTTGGTATTTCTCAAGCT
>NW_015156810.1:0-1437 GCF_000732505.1 Cyprinodon variegatus
TTTTATATTCAATTATTGCAAATGAAAGTTTATAAATAATGACCTGAAAAAATGTGGCATAGATTTGTTTTCTACCCTTTTTCTCTCTGATACCTCCAAACATAACACAGTGCAACCAGCTGCCTTTGAGATATTACTTTCAAATATCACCAAGAAAACCTCGTGCAATATACTCACCTAACGTGTCCTTAGGCCCATTGAGTTACAACTTTTTCTACCTGATAATTCGAAAAATTGACCTTCCGGCCTGATCCTGTGAAGCTCCACACACCTGACACCTGAAAATGTATTACTGTATCTGCTCCTTTGTCACACAGACCCGTGAGAACCCCAGACCTCCACTCCTCATATCCACAACCCACAATCCTTCTTCAAATAGTAAAAAATAACCTCTGTCCAATATTCATACTTAACCTAAAGCCTTACATAATTCCTTACCCCCTTTCTGTGTGAAAGACAGAAACAACATTTAAATGGTTAACTGAAGCGATTTTCATAAACCTTATTAATAAATGCAGCTAAACCAAAACGTGCTGTCTTAAACTCTTTAATAAATCTGAGTAAAAAAACCAAGAATCCCTGATGAGACATAAATCTAAAGAAATTCAGCTTTATTTGTAGTGAAGGGTTTCAAGCACCCATCTTCTGATACTTATATATCAGGGTCACATGTTCCTATCTACAGCAGTCTAAGGGCAAAAGGCTGGGAAAACCCGGTCAAGTCACCAGTACATACAGTAACAGGGCAAAACATAGACATACTGTACAACGATGCACGCACAGCTCTAAGAGAAGCCAGTTTGCTGAACAATCATGTTTGTGGATGGTTGGAAGAAGCCAGAATAACTGGAGAGAACCCTTGCACACACAGGGGAGAAGATACAACCTCCATGCAGAAAAACCCCAGGCCAGGAATTGAACCCAAGACCTTCTTCCAGCAATACAACAGTACCACAAACTGCACCAGAAGTTGAACTATAATAAAGTGCTAAAATGATTTCTACCAGAGGAAAGTTATAATATATTTTGTTAAAGCTGCTTTATATCTTAACATTATGGTACATCTGAGATTACCTGGGACTTAATATGAGGCCATTTTAGAGATAGCATAACATTTTATGTGGATAATGCCAGACTCCTGCCAGGATTTGCCATTTATGTTTGGATGCATGTTCTATACCTGTCTATGTGTGAGAAAAGCAGCAAAGTGATTGGCTGATTGTGATGGGATGACCAGGATGATAGTTCTACCCTATAAATGTCTTTATAGAATTGTTAACTGCTCTGCAGGGGCGGCTTTAGGAATGTGGGGTCCTAGGCAAAGATAGCCAGGGGGCCCTCTGAATTGCGATGACAACACATAAAACAGACCTATTATACAGATACAGAAATTTTTATAGAATAGACATCGGTTATTTGTTCTAGGTTTTGTCCCTC
>NW_015156811.1:0-1436 GCF_000732505.1 Cyprinodon variegatus
TTAGAGCAGCCATCTGCTGCTCGATGAAGATAATTACTCCATTTATCAGAGTAAGGTCCTGAGGAAGAACATCTGCTCTACAAACACCAAGTCTATCATGTAGATGTGAATGTTTTCAATAAAACATTTTAATATGATAAGAACCCAGAAACTCGGGATAGTGGAAGGAAATGTTCAATTGGGGAAGCAAAGAAATAAATGAAAGTACAAAAAAAGATAAATATTATGGGGTGCGCACATAAAAAAGGTTACATTAACCCCTCTGAACCTCAAATTCCAACAATCAGATTCAAAGGCTTTGTAAGGTTAAGCATCCTGCCCAAAGACACTTCAGCATGTTTTGGTGGAAGCTGGATTTGGACCTTCAAGCCTTCAACCCCAGCCTCTATCTGCTGCATTAACCCACTGTTACCTTCATGGTCTCCTCAGCCGTCCACATCACAGACGATGAAGCAGTTGCACAGCAAAATGTGCAGCAGTGGCAACTTCTGCAAGGTAACCTGCTGCAGAGGCATAACAGTCCTGCTGGTGCAGAATGAAGCGCTCCCTCCCTGCAACCACTATTATTATGCAGCTTCATGATCGACCTATTTTCCTCACGTAACAGAGGCGGCCATGCTTCTGTTCTAAAGGGTCCCTTTGCTGTTCTCATCCATCCGCACCTCTGCTGCCTTCAACCTGTTCATGGTTCCGATGAAAGGATCATTATTTGGGAAGTTTTAAGTTGCTTCCTTCAGCTCTTCGAAGAAATAAAAACAAAAAACTCCTCTCCAGAGATGATAAGAGGAACCCAACGTTTCACTAAATTAAGAGAAGCAATACTTCAAAACATTTTTACTGAAGAGTGAAAAGGTGGTCACCCGAAAAATACCCTAAGGAAGAGTAAAAAAGTATTTAGTAAAAAGGTTACTTAGTTACTGAGTAACTGTTTGATCATAATCACTGATTTTATTTTGTTCAATTTCCCTTTGGAAATAAAATAAAGCTTTTCTTGTTGTTTGAAATAATGAAGTGATATGATTTAATAAAGTTATGAGCAAATTCTAGTTTTAAACACCAAAACATAAACCATTACTGCAATGACACAAATCAAGCAGAAGGCAAATTTTTTATAAATAATTTTTAACATAATCCTTATAAAACAACACTTTTAGCAGTATGTTAGAAAGGAGAAGTCTATTTTCAGACAATATCTCAGCAGAGCTGCTCCACAGAAAGAGAACATTTTAAGTAGAAATATCATGTCTTTGTCTCACAGAGCTTCACTTCATTTAATTGTCTTTAGCTTCACTAAAATCTCTCATTTTAAACGCTGATCATCAAAAAAAATTTATTCTTTTTAATGGAAAGGTAAATGTGATAAAAGAAATTTGTTTTAAATGATATAATCTGAAATATTATGGATAAACACAAATTAATACTTTTATAGATGAAAT
>NW_015156812.1:0-1436 GCF_000732505.1 Cyprinodon variegatus
CCAGAATGATTGACATTGAAATATGATTTCCCTAGGACTTTAAAAGCTGCAGTGCATGCTGGGACAGCTCTCAGTCTGGAGAACGCACAAGTCTGCTCTGATGCATGCTGGGTAAAGAGGAAGGGGCAAGAACAACATCAAGGGACTTTGTCTGTTCTTGGTCTTCTTGTTCTTGTGAATTTGAACAGTACTACTGCTGAGGCTGATGACGTTTCACGAGTACACGAGAACGCACAAGTACACCTGATGAGAAACGGCTCTTTACATTTCCAGGTAGCATCAACCAACCAGTGCAGATCACAAAACCCAGCGGCATATTTCTGCCACCATGTGATGGCATGCTCAGAGTGATGAGCTCTGGTAGATCCATTCCCAAACAAACGTTGCTGCATATGATTACTTATAGTAAAAAAAACAAAAAAAAACAGAGAGATGGAAAGAAAACAAAAAGAACGGTACGATGGTTAAACAGCTACAAAGAAACAGACTGAGAAAATCCCTGAGAGGGAATACATTTGGGAAAAATAGAAGAAAGGGAAATCTTTTGAGGAAAACATCTTCCCCTTCTCTTCTTTGTCTGTTTCTTTTTCTTGCTTTGTTGGTGTCTCACAGTGAGTGTGAAAGTCAGAGAAGCGGTTCCACAGGGAGGAGGAACTAACAAACACAAGAAAAGAAAAAAAAAGACTGGCCCCTTTCGAATATCGCCTCTAACTTATGTGTATTCACTATGTGCTGTGTTCTCCAACAAAAGAATATTGTGTTAAAGCAGAGAGCTCGGTTTCTTTGTACATCGCTTTACTAAAGAAAAAGAAAACATATTAAAATGTCATTTGTAAAGCTTTGTTTGTTTATCTCTCTCAGGCATCTAAAATGTCATGAGGAGCATGTGATACTGCTGGGCTCTGCTGAAGCGCGGCGCAGGACGCCGGGCTTCATGTGTGGTTTTAGAGAGGAGGGCGGTCCCACTTCTTGACTTCTGGGGAAATTAGAACGTGAAGCGTTGAATTAATTGAAGTGTTAATGTGCTGCGCTTGCTTCAACATGTGCATGCATCCCTATGTCACGGAAAAAAAGCCTCCGCTAAAGTGCTTTTGTTTGCTGTGAAAACTCATTAATGCTGTGAACACCTTGGTGATTTCAAAGTGGCACTGACTGGAAGAGGCAAGGGATGGGGGGGGGATGGTGGGAATATGGTGATGAGGAATGGTGTAAAACTGAACATTTTGAGTGGGAAATTAATAGCAAACTCACAGCTATATAACAAATATCTTTTTTTAAACAACATGACCCCAGAAACTGAAATAGATGCAGACAGTTGGAGGGTTGTTTTGCTGGTGAAGGAAGGTTCTTAAAGGAATAGTACACCCAAAACATGATTAGCCTTCATTTTCTACTCACCCCCATGCTGAACAACACTCTGGAGTACTTTTTTGATA
>NW_015156813.1:0-1436 GCF_000732505.1 Cyprinodon variegatus
GTTTACACGTCACGATAGCATGGTTCCTCGCCTCCTAGTGACGATCTATGGTACTACTACTCTCTCTCTGAATTTACTTGACAGAGTCAGCTTTCGGGAAGTGGATAATAATAATAATACATTATTGCACTTTATTGATCTCAAATTGGAGAAATCTACCTCTCTATTTAACTCATCCCCTTGGGTAGCAGTGGGCTGTCATTATGAGGCGCTTGGGAGCAGTGTGAGTTCAAGGGTTTTGCTCAGGAACCCCCAGGGGAGGCTGTGGGGATTGACCCGGATACTTGCACCTTTCTGAGAACAACGAAAAGAAAATGTTTGGGAAGAAACATGTGTGATTGATGCTGATGGTGAGCTTTAATGATGTCATATTAAATCAAGCGTTCATTACCACACGTTTTGCTCCTTTGAATTAAATATTATCGAGCATGCTCTCTTTCGAGCTCCAAGGTAGTCAAGCTGGGGAAAGACGGAGGAACCGCAGTGCAGTGCAATTACAGAGGATGTGGGATTTACAATAACTGGACTCAGGCCTGACCCTTCAAAGGCACATAAAGACAGTAATATGATTGAACTTTTATCATCTAAAGAACATCTACAGATTTTAGTAACCAATGTCACAGCAAGATCTGGAAAAAAACGTAATCATGGGTTCATCTTTAGTCTGGTTCATTACTTCAAAGCTTTTTTTCCCCTCAAGTCTGCATGAAAGGGGTTAGATAGCTGCAGTTGATCCAGAATGTTAAAGCCCACATCCTCACTAAAATTAAGATAGTGGAGCACATCACCCATGTTCTAAAATCCTTACACTGGCTCATTCTATCTCACACAACAAACTTTAATATATATCGAAATCAAACAGGAATATATCAAATTAATTCGATTGATTAATGTTCTTAAAAGTACACGATTTGAAAATTGTAAAATCAAGGAAGTCTCTTCTTCTGCATTTTTTTTACTTGCGCTATTGCTTCCCCCACCTCTTTCCTCCTTCTGCCCAATAGCCTGCTGCACTGTTTACTCACGCCATAGCCGCTGCTCAATCTGAAGAGTTGGGTTGAGAAAAGGAACTTGTGTTTCGTCGATTATTTGGAAGTGGTTGAGCTTTGACAAGGCCGATGTGGAGCAGACTACAGTGGTGTGCAAGGTTTGTCAAAATGCTATCAAAAGCAAGCTAGCAGCACAACTAACTTGTTTCAGCATCTCTGACAAAGGCACCCCACAGAATGGGAGCAGTGCTTACAGCTTTAGGAGTAGATTGGACAAAGACAAACATGACCACGACAAGAAAAGACCACAAAGCTTGGCCGCCTCATTTCTAAAGCAGTGCAGACCTACAAGTGTAGTGTGTGGCGGAAGCAGATGACCGACACTCTAGCTGTTCATATAGTGATGGACATGGTGCCCATTTTACACTGTAGAGAAGCCTGGCTTCC
>NW_015156814.1:0-1435 GCF_000732505.1 Cyprinodon variegatus
TTCAAACAAAATGACCTTCTCCACTTCTAGAATAAATATTCTGGATGTCTAGAAATTAATTTCAGATCTCCATATTCTTATTGTTAGTGGTCAGCATTTGTATTATTTTAACTATGAAGAAATTTATTTCAGATATAATAAATACATATTCAGTCAAGCTGATAAATATCAAAATGGCCACTTAAAAAGTGTAAATATTTCTAGGTAAAAATGTGATTTTGAAAATCTTTTATCACAGTTCAGTCTAGGGGTTTAATTTTGATCTGGAAGAATCTTATTTTAGAAATGTATAAATGGAACAACAGAGAGGAGAGTGCTTTAAATAAATGTAAAAACAGCCTGCCATAGTCCACTTCTTATGAACTTACGCATTAACTCGAGCAACAATCTTCTCCATCTTCCTCTCCTTTGCAGCCGTAGCGCTGTTTCTCCTTTTTTCATTTCTTCGTTAAACTCTAGTTCCAGTGGGGTGAAATCGGCACTTCCTGTTGCCTGTTGTCATGGTGATTGATTGAATCGGTACTCCACTGATGATGGCTTTTCATACTTGTTACGCACGTGATAAACTGAGTGGTTCTACTTTGAGTTTTCCGTTTCATAATGGCTGCTATGAATTAATTCAATCAACTCAGAGTTCCCGACTTTAATCTAGATCAATTTAGAGTTTGAGTTTGTTAAACCCGCTTGGTGAAACGGAGCCCTGATGGCCTGATGAGGCAGGAATACAACCACCTGTTTCAGGTGCTTCCCATTTTTTGTTTAGGATTTAAACTGCAGAAAAGGCAGCTTGCTGATTCTTTTTTTTTCTTTAGTTGGTGTAAATCCTTTAAACATAAACACAGAAAACAATGATTGACACCTTTAAATAACAAATGATCCCCGAACAAAATACACCATAAGATTTAAACACCCTAAATTATTCAGTGATCATTTTTGAATTCCAGTATTTAACTTTTTCTTAAACACACATTATAAATAAATCCTTTACCATTCCAATCTTAATTTACCATCAGTTTGTCTTTATTTTTTTAAACATAAATCGGTTGTTTGGGTGCAGAGATGCAGGAAAATGGAGAAACTACTGAATGAGAGCAAAAGAAGTAGTTTGTTTTTGAATATTTGTGTCAATACTGTGAAACTATAATTCTTTTACCAAAACTTAATGAAACCACGAGTATTTCATGCCCACATCTGTTCTTTAAATATGTGTGAAGACCTATTTTAAATAAAACTACAACCGCTGTCACACCTTGACGTCCCAGAATCTCCGCTGGCATATGCCGAATTGTCTGTATTTTTTTTATTTTGTAGCCTTTGGCGCACGTTTGGCAAATGTTGACGTGTTACAGCGTGCCCATAACTTATACAACATCTGCCATATTTTTGGTACATCAGGCATACGCTGGTCTAAATCATCAAGGTGTGACAGCGGCAG
>NW_015156815.1:0-1435 GCF_000732505.1 Cyprinodon variegatus
TTGGATATTGTCATTTTGAAATCTCTATAAATGTGTGATTAATAAAGAAGAGCAACACAATAAAATAGAATTTTAGCTCACTGGTGAGTTGAGCTGTTTTTTAAGAATATGCTGAGTGCCTCCCATGTAAATGACCTGTATATAGCGCTTTTCAAATCAGGAGACTTAACCAAAGAGCTGTACACCACATTCAGTCATTCACCTGTTCACGCACACACTCACACACTCAAACCTCCAACCCTCCAGTTGCAGGGCAACGCCACTTGACGCCACTGTCTCCATTGTGGTCATTCAGGGTCCCTTGGTGCTGCACTGGCAAAACGATCTAGAAATAAGTAAGCATTTTTAAAATTTAGTGTATTTATCTTTAATTTTAGTAGGTAAATAAGATGATTTGCCAATGGAATTAGTGTTTTTACTCTTAAAATAAGATAATTAGACAATATGTGCATGTAAATTTTCCTGTTCCATTGGCAAAGTATCCACTCAAGACAAAATGCACTTATTTTAAGAAAAAATACTTATTTAGAGTTACATTTTTTGCAATTTGGCAGGCCCCATGTTGGTGACCCCTGGCTCAGAAGCTGGTCTTTAGTTAGCTCTGGTCAGCTGTAGCCTCTCCCTGCTGGCTTCCCCGATCTACCGCTGTGCTTCCCCGCTCTCCTCCTGAGCTAGCAGTGGCAGGCGGCTGCCTTGTCTCCCACTGTGGTGCGCTGACTCCCCAACAGGCTCCTTTGATCACCCACTTTGGTTCCTTGGCTCCAGAGAGGGGAAAGACTGGCAGCCTCTTTCCTTTTCTGGTGCTGTTCTTGTTTTGATTTCCTGCTGCTCCTTTCTGAGCTCCAAAACACTGCCTCACCTAACCGCTGTTGTCAGGGAGAATCAGGTGAACCCAGAAATGCAATGCCAATGGCTTTGTTTGGCTTTCAAAAGTAAAGAAACAAACAAAAGTAAAAAAAAAAACAAAAAACAAAAAAACAAAACAAAACAAAACAAAGATCAATTAAAAATTGCCCTGCAAAATCCCCTTCCACCATTTTTTCTGTGAAATTGTCTCTGGCCCTACCCCAGCAAGTCAGCATATGAAATTTCTTGTTTCTAACAGCTAGAGTCATACCCCTCATTATGTCCACTACCCGTATGTGCCAAGAGGAATTAGGACACCACTACCCTGAGGAGCACATGCAAAATTTAGGTGTAAGGCTAATAAGTAAGGCTAAGAGGTGTATTGGGCTTTGGAGGAGCTGATGAGGGGTTTGAGTGTTTGAATGATCCCAGATGTTATGTTTTCAGTGGTTAAATGACCTTGATAAGGTCTCCCAAGGCAAACAGGCACTGGATGACTGGTCAAAGAGCAGAACAAAAACACCAAGGGAAGGGGACGTCGCCTGGTGCGATAGAGCTGCGACCTCAACTTCGAGCCAGGCCTGGGGTC
>NW_015156816.1:0-1435 GCF_000732505.1 Cyprinodon variegatus
CTTTCTAGGTTTTTATTCAATCAACGTATGAATTTTTCCAAGTTCCCCTCTGACAACTATCCACACAATACTGAGAATGAAACATCCTTGTTATAGTTTAACTACACTCACATAAAACTGAGTCTATACCACTTAGCATTGTGATAATTAACTCTTGTCTTTAACCACTATTTTCCTTATTCTTTGCTTTCTTTTACGTCACCAATGCCGCACTGATCTTTCCAAGGTTTAGCATACTGGCTCCAAAGCTATACATCCAACTATAGCTTTATGAGCAGTAGAAGTGCACCCAACAAACAAAAATGCCTGGAATCCAAAGTGTTGTTGAAACATGAATCATTTTAACAACCCTAAATGATATCTATAGCCCTGCGACAGCCTGGCGACCTGTCCAAGGTGTACCCCACCTCTCGCCCATAGACTGCCGGAGACGGGCACAGGCCCCACTGCAACCCTAACGAGAACTAAGTGGGAGAAAATTGATGAATGGATGGATGTATATCCATATTCTAGGTTTTTACAACACAGGAAGATCATTGTGCTGGTTTGCCGCTAAAATATAAATGTGAAGATTTTAAGGGTTCATATAAAAGCATTTGCATAAATATCTACTTGTGCGTATTGTTATTGCATTTCCTCTATCTTTTAACATATTTTATTTATTTTGATATGATTTCAGTGATGTAAGCCAAAGTCATATCATATTTCTTGGTTATTAAAAAAATTTGGCCGATAAACATGATTGTTCTTTAAGATGATAGAGGTCTGCTTTGTATCTTAGACTGGCTGTTAGCTGAAGCTGTAGATGGTAAAATTTTGAAACTTCATAACCTTTTAACAGTTTTGCTCCCAAATAAGGATTTCTGGCAAAAATGTTTATTCCTCACAGCATTAAAAATGTGTTATATGTTTTGGTTGTTATTTCACTTAATGTGATGATAAAAAAACTACTTGTTTTTTCAAAAAACATTTTCATCAAACTAATCTGATTTATGGGTTGTTAATACTGGTTGCATAATTATACGGTTTTTTGTCTGAGAGGCGCCCACCTCCTGTCAATTATTACGCTGTTGTGGGGAAGACTAGGGATTATGCATAATTTCCAACGGTAGCTCTGCCTGGGTGTTTCCTCTTGAGGCAAATCACAGAGACAGAAGGTAATTAGTGGATTTGCCTTGCAAGCAGACAAATGCTATGTTGCTCCACCGCATACCTTGGCTCCGGATTTGGCAGCAGAGATTGATTAATGATTTTGTCAACATGATCTCAAAGGGAATCATCTCTGCAAACATGTCAAAATTCATGGGTTGGAAATGATTTCGAAACTTCTTATGAGTCATTATCCTAGATAGATAGATAGATAGATAGATAGATAGATAGATAGATAGATAGATAGATAGATAGATAGATAGATAGATAGATAGATAGATAGATA
>NW_015156817.1:0-1434 GCF_000732505.1 Cyprinodon variegatus
GAATCAAGATGCTATGACTGAAAAATTTTGATTGACAGATTAACGTTGATATATGATTGGCCGAAATTAGGTGTTCAGGCTGAGGAATAACTAACTGGCCTGCAGAAGATAATGGAAAAAAAACAGATTTAAAGACAGGATTTTTTTTTTAAATAGAATGTTTTTTAACTTTTGGGACAATATGGTCTGATAATGAGCAGAATTATATACATGTTTAAGCCAGAATGATTTGAAAGTTAAATATGATTTCCCTACGACTTTAAATAATCCTTATAAACAACAGATAAAATTAAATACCTTATGCTGATATTTTAAAGGTCTTAATGTGAACAGTAGTGTTGAAACTAAGCCTTTTTTTATTCTGTGCAGTCGGATAGAATAGTGTCGGAAGAGGGAAAGGAAATGCATTGCTTTACGTTTCTTAGAAACCGTGAGAACTGAAATTAAACTCTCTAGATTTGGCCTTAAAGTGTAAATCAAACTATTGGAACTATCTTTCGAAACATTCCCATAAAAGGAAGTAAAACTGACGTTCATCTATTGAGACATAATTCCCAGTTACAAATACCACACCAATGCTTATTTTCTAAATGCATGTCATAAAAGCAACATCTGTTTCTATGGCAGGAGAAGTGGCACAGTCTGAAAGGAAATGGAGTTAGTCAAAACAACTCAAATCTTAGTTTCACAATGAAACCACAGACCAATGTTGCATCACTTGCCCATTTGTAGAAGCACCAGGTCTGCTTGAAGTAAAAGAAGAAGTTAGATAACTACAAAGAAAACTTGTTCAGATAATTACATGTTGGTATTTCCAAAATGAAAAATCTCCATAAAAATATATTGGTTAAAAAAAAATAAAAAGTTGAGGAAGTACCCACAGACCAAGCTCTTACATCATCTTATCAGTTGACTTATCTCAATATGCTGCTCTCATTGGTTCAATGTTGGACTATTCTTTAAAACTCATAGAGTGTAGCTCAGCAGCAGCTAACAGAACAGACGAAGAGAGAGAGAGAGAGAGAGAGAGAGAGCGAGCTTTTATTGTCATACTTCAGCCATGGTTACTCACAGTTACCAGGAGGACATGTAAACTAGCGGCTCTCTTAAAGAAGTGCAAATCGAATGAATCTACAAGCAGGAGGTGACCTACTTTAACACCCTCTGCACATCTATTCTAGCATCTGTTTTGCTTCAGAAACGTCCCTGGAACTCGGGGGGACAGCTAGACGGCAAGCACAGGCACGTTCTAGGTGTTCCCAATGGCCTCGGAAGTGACTGTTACAGACTGTTTGATCCAAAGGTAAGTCTATCTGTGTTCTGGATCCAGTGGGCTTGCATACATGAAGTCCTTACTTTTGGCATATCCAACATAAATAATCAGCTGGATTTATCAGCTTAACTCTGGTTAAACCCTGGACTGGAAAAACCATC
>NW_015156818.1:0-1434 GCF_000732505.1 Cyprinodon variegatus
GAACATAAGGAACAATCAGATCTCTGATATCAGATGGAGCTTGGCCATTTAAGGCTTTATATGTGAGAAGGAGGATTTTAAATTCTATTCTGTACAGCTTTTTAGCTGTTGATAAAGGTAGGTATAGAAACACTACCTTTACTAATGGAAAAGTGTAAAAAAGTGAGTTGAGCTTAATCAAACACCATTATTTAGAAACGGGCAAGATCTTTGAGCTTCAGCCTTTTGCAACCATCAAATCCAAAACATAATTTCAAAAGGATTTATATCTTTTATTACTAATAAGGTGAAGTTGCTGGCATAGGTTTCTCAGTCGTAGACACATAACATAATGGCAGGTAGAAAGATGCCATATTGCCATGAATCACTGATGGATAGAGGGAACATGTTGTTCTGTTATAGAAAAAGCTTCTTGTAAGGGCCCAGTCACACCTTGCCAATTTAGCCAACGTATGGCCGATGTCCCAGAAACTTTCTATGTATTTTTTAATTTCTGGGCGTATGCATCGTGTATTTATAATGAGTCCAGAACTTATGTCCAATGACAGCCTAACTTGAGCATAACGCATGGCAGTTTAATGCCATGGGCATTACAAAGCATCAATTAAAGGTTCTTGACTCCAGGCGGATCGTTGCTCCTGGAAGTTGGCTGCCATTTGCCTGGCGTTTAACTAGGAAGGGCTATTTTGAATGGCAGCTACTAAGGCAAATAAACTTGCCTTGCCCTGGAGCAAGAACCCTGCAAACTGTTGAGGTACAAGGTCGTGTATATTTTGCCACTTGGCATGGACCACGTATGCAAGACTTATTCTGAATGGGGAGAATCAAAGGGCCTCTCTACTAACATCAAATGGCCCAGAAGTTTCAAGCAGCATAATTTATAACAACAATGCTATATTGGTACTGCCTATTACTGGTAAACTTGCAGAGGGGGATTTGTTGGCCATGTTTGAGATACAAACAAGGACTTTGATTTCTTTTTCAATCACTTTCAGAGTGAATCCAGTCAAAAACAAGTCATCCCTCGTGTATAAAAAGCCATAAGCTTTTATTGAGTAAAGTGCCTTTTTGTCATGTTCTTTTTTCAAGGGATCTGACCCACATTCAGGAAAACACTCAGAGAACCAGAGAAAAGATTTAGCAGGTTTATTGAAAGCACGATGAGTTGGATCCAGTGTTACTCAGAACGCTGGTGAACCGGAACTGGAAATGAGAAAGGAAGTTCAGTGTTTAGTTCAGGCTTAGTGGGAAACTTGAGCGACGACTTGCAAAAACAGAGACTGAAACGGGACTCATGTTTCCAGGGAAAAGGTGTCCTTCCTAGAATCCAGTCGGTGTGGGTTATTCCTGAACTTGGTTGAGTAGTTGGAGGGCGGACAGGGTTTACTCGGGTTTGGTTGGTTCCTGAGGAGCGATGGAGCTGACTGCCATTTC
>NW_015156819.1:0-1434 GCF_000732505.1 Cyprinodon variegatus
ATCAGCCCTGCTTTGACCCAGTCTCATGTTCCCCAGCAGAGCTTCTCTTCAAACGTCCAGTAAAACATTTAACATTAAACTTTATTCTTTTCCTTCCTCAGATTCAGGATAAAGTGTTTTCTCGATTCTCCTCCAGCAGCTGTTAACATCTGGATAATCCGTGTCACCTCTGAATTTCTAATCGCCAGGAGAGGCGTGACACGCTGACATCATAAATGAGAAAGTAAAGGCAAGTACAGGCAAGTAAAAGGCAGCGTCTTCTTCTGTGTCAGAAGAAAATATTGAACGTTTCATAATGAATAAATACTCCAAAGGGACAGACGGGATTTCATCTTATAGACTATAGCTCTCACTGAGCGGCTCAAAAAGAAGAAAACTGGTTCTTTAAAGAGTCAACACGTGCAGGTAAGATACTGACTACTCATAACTTCTACAAAGAAAAAACTAATCTAAGCATTCGTTCAGGTCAGAGGATGGATGAGGTGTGACTGAAGGACAAACATGAAAACATCAGAACCTTTTTCCATAAAATATAAGCATTACAATCCAATAATAAAATAATGATAAGGCATAGGATTGAAATAATTATGAAAATAACTGATTTATCCAGATCTGGGATTTTAGAAGTGATCATTATAGAAAGAGCTCTCTGACTCTCTTTAAGGTCACATATCAGCTGCTAAACTAGTTTTCCTCTCAGTTCAAACTCAGCAGCTCAACATGAATCAAATCGTCCATAAAGTTCCTTCATTTTGATAAAATACAGAATTCCTCTTTGCAGACAGGAACTCCAAGCAGCCCGTCATTCTGATACCTGTCCTCTGGAGGGTGATAAAGAGCCGCAGGCAGACTGAGGTCCGCTTCTCCTCCGTGTCTGTGTTCTAAAGGCAGAGCCCCCGACGTCGAGCCTCTCATCAGCTGCACACTTTGTACCGTCACTTGTCCCTGGTCGGCAGTCGGAGGCTGTTGCCGTGGCTACGTGTGTCACAGCGTTATGACGTTGCCGTCCTCCCTCATGCTCTCCTGGCTGCTGCGAACAGAGTGGGCCGAGCCGCCGTTGTGGTGGGATGCGGCGGAGGCTGAGAGGCTGTGCGGCAGCGACGTGCTCTGAGGGATGGACCCTCTGAGCGGCGAGGGGGCTTGGCTTTTATAGGACGGCAGGCAGTCGCTCTCCAGGATGACGTCAGCGTCGTCGTCCTCCTCGTAGCTGTCGCCCTCGGCGATGCTGCTGCTGTGGGGAACGACACAGACGTGGCGAAAGGATTAGAAAAACAGTAACAGACATGGAGGAACGTTGTGTTGCTTCCCAGAAGCGGCGCCGCCCTCTGAGGCCCAGACGCTCACATATAAAGCCTTAAATGGCCAAGCTCCATCTGATATCAGAGATCTGATTGTTCCTTATGTTCCTAACAGAGCACTTCGCTCTCAATCTGC
>NW_015156820.1:0-1434 GCF_000732505.1 Cyprinodon variegatus
CAACCCGTCGTTTTCGTCACCCGGTCCTTCTCTACCTGAGAGATTTTCCGGCAATCCAAGTAAGCTCAAGGAATTTCTTTTTCAGTGCCGATTATTTTTTTAGTTTTCATGCTTCTAATTTTCTTTATGATAAGGATAGGATAGCTTTTGTTATTTCTTTTCTGTCTGGTGAAGCCCTTGAATGGGCGGAGACCAGATTTCTGCCTAAAATTAGAGAAAACTGTACACTTGAGAAATTCATCCAGGAGTTTGAAAGAACCTTTAGTCAGGTCACTAAGTTCTCCGTTTCTTGCAATCTTTTGAATACAAAACAGGGTAATAGGTCCGTTGCCGAGTTTTCTTCCGAATTCCAGGGTAGAGCAGCCGTTTCCGGGTGGAACGAGTCCACACTCAAGTCCGCTTATCTCTTAGCTCTTAATGAATCTGTCAGAACCGAGCTTTCATTTTACGTCGAGCCAGCTAACCTTGAGGACCTCATAGAACTAGCCATTGGGTTAGACCCAGCATCACAAACCAGTTTCAGTTCCTCTCCGCGCCAGGTTAGCCTCAGTTCTCATGTTCTAGACCTTCATTTAGTTCCATCCGTTAAAGGACTCAAAATTGGCCCACCAATTTCACGTCCAACAGTTAGAGTTCCCCGCCGGCCTGATCAGACACCTGCACCCATCACCGTTATAACTAAACCTGTTCCCTCGCCAGATAATCTAGCTCCCCACATCCATGAGGCTGATCTATGGCGTCATTTCTATGGGGATAGAGAGAATATCTTCCCTTTCGAGCCACCACATTCAGCTCCACGCCAGCCAGATTCTGATCCTGAACTAGTTGTTAACCCAGATAGTTTTAAACCTGACCCCGTGCCTGATCCCTTAGCCCCAGATCATGTAATTCATTCTGGAACTCTTATTTTTCAACTGGTCAATTCGTCACCAGATCATATCAGTAAATCCGTCAGCTTAGCTACAAAGACCCCTCGGCGTAAGAAAAGGCGTCGCCTTAAGTCAGCTCTGTGCCGTCTAGAGACCCCTGAGTCAGCTCTGTGCCGTCCAGAGACCCCTGAGCCTGCCCTGTGCCGTCCAGAGACCCCTGAGCCTGCCCTGTGCCGTCCAGAGACCCCTGAGCCTGCCCTGTGCCGTCCAGAGACCCCTGAGCTTAAGGTTAAGAGGGCTTCAGAAATTGGAGTTGGTGAAGACATGCGTCCAAGAGCCCCTCAGCAGAGGCCACTAACCGCCAAGAGCCCTCTGCAGACGCCTCAAGCCACCTCAGAGACTGAACTTGAGCCTCCATGGGTGTTTTCTCCTGTTCCTGAGACGGAGCCACAGTCGGTGGTCCCTCCAGTTCCTGAGACGGAGCCACAGTCGGTGGTCCCTCCAGTTCCAGAGGTGGAACCACAGTCGGTGGTCCCTCCAGTTCCAGAGGTGGAACCACAGTCGG
>NW_015156821.1:0-1433 GCF_000732505.1 Cyprinodon variegatus
GATTTGGGGTCGCATTTCACTGCGTACAAAGTAGCTACATGGTCGGAGAGACACAAATCAGCACTCAGTGAATATTAACCTGCAATTACTGTGATGTTTAAGTTAAAGTTAGGATATGGGTTGGTTAAAAAAATTAGAGATTATACTACTGAAAAATCTGTTTGTCTGACATACAGAGCTTCTTCAGTTAAAAATATGCAACAAATTGTAAGTTTATAAAAATTAGAAATATACTGCAAGAAGCTGTTTGTTCTTTACTAGTTAAAAAATCTTGGCTTCTCAGAGGACCATGACTCCCAGTTACAGGTTAAAATTAACATGTTTTCTTATTGTAGAGATAGAATCAGACTGCAGAGCTTCTACATATCTTGAAATTTTGTTTCTGGCATCATTATATTAGTAAAGAGGTTCATACATCTTTTTAAACAGAGCACAGAGAGAAGCGGGGAGAGCTGCAGATTTAAAGGGGAAACAGATTTACTAGGATATGTAACATGCAATAAAATATATCTCCATGTTTACCAGAAAGTTTACAAGAAAAAATATGCTAGGCTATATTTAAAAAGCAGCATATCCATATTTTTCTGGATGGATGGAATTGAAAATGTACTTCTAGGGATGTAGGATATATTGATTCTGGCATCAGAATCGGCTGATTTGTTATTTGTTTATACATTAATGTTTTTTTGGCCCTAAATATCTCTCTAATTATCTATAAATATAAGTGTATTATAGTTCTCTTGTGTTCTCAACAACAGGAAAGCATTAAATAAATATATGTTTGAGCTCATTTTTGGAAAATACAAAAACCTAATAATGAAAGCGTTCGGGTTAGGGAACTGTAAGTCCATCAGCCCCCGCCCTTAGAGTTCCCCCCCAGCTTTCATCACAAAGTTACACTCTTGTTTAGAGTACACTTTTCGATCGTACATACACTGAATACTGTCAGCATGGCTTTATATGTTTTATGTAAAAAGGATTTTGAAAACTGTTTTACTAAATTAATGTATTTTCCAATTATGTGTTTATATCAATCATTCATTTTAGTCTTTAAAACAAATTGAAATTGCACACAACTTTAAATCATTGTCTGATTACTAATAATAAAACAGGTTCCTGAGTAGATCTTTTACTATTATTTGCGTGGTATTAGCTTGAAATAGTGCTACTTTATTTAAGTGCATTTTTCTTTTACTATTTGCTCAAAGCTAATGTTTGTGCAACAAACCTGCCACTTTGTGGCAGGTTAAATGCATGATTTTTTTTTTTATCGCTGTCACGCTCACCCCCTTTCACCTGCGCACGGGCTGCAGCACTTCGATTGAAAGTCACAAGTGGTTGTCTGAGAACGGGATAAGATATCGGCCAAATCATCGGTTATAAAATTCGGCTATTTAAATCACAAAGAATATATTTGTAAAGCAACATTGAGA
>NW_015156822.1:0-1433 GCF_000732505.1 Cyprinodon variegatus
GAAAATCACAAACTCAAAAAGCATTATGAGGAACAAGGAACATAACAGTCACGTCAGGGAGAAAGTTGTGGAAACAGGGCAGGATAAGGTTATCAATTATCTGTTGCATTGAAAATCTCACAGAGCTTGGTTTAATACATCATGTTAGAATGAAAAAAGTTTGGAACAGCTGCAAACATACCAACACAGGGCAAACTGTGAGGCCAGGCAAGAATGATTTCTAGCAGAAAAGCAACCAATGCTAAATCTGGAGGAGCTGCTGAAATCTAAAGCTTGGTTGGAAGAAACCCCCTACCTTAAAAAGAATAACACACTTGTAGCTGAGTCCTGAGTAACTCTGCCACTAACACACACTTATCATACGTCCAGATATTCATCTGAGACTCCTTTACAAAAGTATCTTTTCCTTCTTTTATCCACTGACCACAGCTCAGATAGCTTGCAAAAAAGCACAGATAGCCAAAATCCAGCTCTGAAAAATCTGAAAGCCAACAACATATTGGGTCCACCGACATCAAACTGATTTGCATTGCTCTAAAACCATTGGAGTCCACTTTGATTTTTTTTCCCTCAAAATATTTTTGTTCATTCCTTATTGTGTGGACACAAGATGTCACTCAGTTGTTGTTTCAGCTTATTGTGCCTTCTACAGTAGGATATATTTCTTGTATACATTTGGGTGTTTTTTATTTTATTTTGGGGGCATTTAAGTCTCATTTACTCAGGCCCAGAATAATTTACTCTCAAATGTTCACATCCACACCATCCCCCCAGAACATTCCAAAGTTAACAGTTTAGACTTTACACAGAGAAATAACAGAAAAAAGTATGAGTACTGAATTTAATTGGAAAATATACCCTATGGTTTAAAGGGGAATGCCATTTTTTTTTAGATTGGGCCCTCGATTTTACGTTATTACATCATGTTCTACTCACCCATATGAGTTTTGTGTCATTTGGAGCTGTTCTGAAGATATTCGGTTAGGTTATATCCAAGTTACGTCTTCCTTTGGGCAACGACTTGAAGGCACTTGAAACTAAATTGTCTATAATTTATCATTTATGGTATGCCAGCATTCATAATATGTAGGCGAATCACTGTCCCCCAGACATCCACGGTTATATTTTTATATTTATATATTTTTTAAAACAAAGCGGAGTGTGTATGACGTCACCTGCGCTCGCCGGCTACCATTCATTCATCCTGTTCGCTGAACTACTGCTTGTTTTACTTACATGCCTGGAAGATGTCTAGTGCTGCTACCACAGATGATCTTGCTCTTGAAATGGAACTGAAAGATTCAGATTAGCTAGCCGAATGAATATAAAGGAGAGAGTAGACGCCTGTGGCCTGACTCCAAAAGAAACAAATTCAGTTTGATTTCTATTCTTGTGGAAAGCAGAAGATTGTTTTCTGCTTTGGGCAGATGTGA
>NW_015156823.1:0-1433 GCF_000732505.1 Cyprinodon variegatus
ATGATCTGGTTGAACTGTAAAGTGCCTTGAGATGACATGTGTTGTGAATTTGGCGCTATATAAATAAACTGAATTGAATTGAATTGAACTTGTTATTGGAAGAGGAGAGTTGGCTTTGACGGCTTCGGCAGCAGCAAAGCCGGCGACGGATTTTTCTCAGGCTGGCAGAGCGCAGTGGAGAGTTTTACCTGCTATTATTTTCCCCCATAGGGGCCTGCTAATGATCAGAATATACCAGCTATTAAACAAACACTTGTCAGCAGATTTGTAAATATGTTTAGATATGAAATTCTATATTTATTTGTAAGACTTGATATAAGCTTATGTTTATAACTTTAGTAGTTTGAATTGAATAGTTAAATGTGTACAAACCCTGTAAATAACTGACTTAAATCACTACTTTCACTATCACTAATGTTGTGTTGAGAAGCCAAACTGTGATAGATTGAGAAATAAATATTTTTTCTAAATTGTTATCCCCTTACTGTCTGATTTTATTTGTAATGATATAACAAAAACATAATAAAGGAAAAAATATCTAAATATAAAAACGAAAAAAAAAGTTAAATAGTGGATCTAGTGGATCTGGATCTAATAAATCATGTAATAAAGATAATGAAAAAAAGATAGATGAATGAATAAAAATAAATATTTTTGTCTTCTTTTTTCTACAGGTCATAACATGTGCTGTCCTGCACAACATCTGCCTGGGAGCGGGTGACATCACGGCCCCAGAGGCTGAAGAGCAGGTCGACATGCCAGAGGATGAGGAGGGGGAGAACGTGTTGGAGGCAGTCAGTGGTGCTCCATGTGGGGACCAGCTTTCTGCCGTGGTGTCTGCTCTGGAGGAGGGTCTACCCGACCACCGTTACATTTAGATGGCAAGTAGAATCACATTTTAGCTGTTCTTATTTCAGGGTTATGAATACCATTGTAGTAAAGTAATTATTTTCTGCGTCTTCTTAAACATTTTTAGTAACATGACAGCCGTCGATTGGGTCAGCCCTGCAAACCCTGATGGACGATGTGGTGAACAGTGGAGAGAGGCACCCCCCAACCCCCAGATGATGTCCCACTCGCAGTCAGAAGACTCCAAGGTCATCTGTGTGGCATCCCTTCCAGTCCAGCAACACCACCAGGGACTCCTGCTCAGTCGAAATTGTGTATATATACATATATATATATATATATATATATATATATATATGTATGTATGTTCCCTAGTAATAGGGATTCTGTAAATAGTTGTAGTAATTTTAAAATCTAATGTAAATACTTGCTGTCATGATTGGTTACTGAGTAAGCCCAATATGCAGAACACAAACGGAAGCTGATGAAAAGTTTAACAAGGTTTATTGTTACACAAGCACATGAATATTTCAACTGGAACTGGTTCAGGCCAGGGGGCAGGTTCACTGGAGTCTGCAGAGATG
>NW_015156824.1:0-1432 GCF_000732505.1 Cyprinodon variegatus
AAAAAAATGCTTTTCCTAAAAGCAAAAAAAGGAGAGCTGCGGTCATTGTCAGAGAGCTGCATCAATACCAACGTGCACAGGCTCTTATAACAGAACAGGTAAAGAATTCTTATCAGGGCAGGTACTTTAACGCGTTATAATTAATAGATTTTTTCTAGAAATCTTAATAAGATTTTTAAAAAACTTCTTTGTTTTTTTTTATTAAGTCCTGAGAAGGTACCATTTCTTTTCACTGTTTCTTTATACCTGTGAATCTAACAGACAAGCAGCATGACAAGCGATCCATAAAAGTATTCATGGCTAAAATCCCACTCAGTGGAACTGCTTTTGCTGCAGCACAGATTTCTGCAAAGCTAATGCCAGCTTTCATAGCAGCTGGCTTAGATGATGAGCTTCAACCCCATATTCCACATCCAACATACAGCTGATGGAGTAACTGTGGAGTTTTGAAAGACAACCATTACACATTCTTCATGACTTCTCAGAACTAACTGTCCAATTTCATGTTCTCCGTCTTTCAGTGTCAAAATATGAAGCAAGTCTCTTTTGCCCCGCTCTGGTCAATTGGAATCCTGGCAGGTCAGGATCGATAATTTACAAATTTGTCAAACAGGAAAAAGAACGTTAACAACATCTAGTTTTGATAGTAAAATAGGTTGATGATAGATTGGTAAATACAAATTAAAACATATCTTTAAATATTCTTGATAATGAAGACAATTTTATTTCATCACTGAATGTAAATGACATTGTCTTGGTTCTTGATTTTTAATTCCATTTATATGTCTAGCTCTGCCTAGTTTCTTATTACCATTCATCAGAGCCAGACTTTTCTTGAGCCAGTGAGGAAAGTGTGCAAGCGTTACCTTAGTGTTTCTGATTACCAGATCTGCCGTTCAAACACTGAGCCTGCCTGTTCTTTTTGAATCTACAGGACCTGCTTCCAGTCATCCGGCAAAATTACTCTTGAGCCAGCGGTGAGAATGATTCAGCTTTACCCTAGAGTTTCTGATTACTTGATCCTGACCTGCTCTGCCTCTCAACCACTGAGCCAGTTGATATCCATTAGAGTTTTCTTGTGGATATTATTGTCTCTGATTGCCTGATCCGTTCTGTCTGTGAACCTCTGAGCCTGCGTGTCCCCATCCTGATCTGTTTGCCTGACCTGTCTTCTGACTCCTGCTGGATTCGGCCTGTTTTCCAAACCTGGAACTGCTTCCTGACACCGACTTGGATTTCCCTTTGGTAACTCTTCGGATCTCTGGTCTTCTGGCCAAGACTTCTGTCAACCTCCTTGACAAAGACTTTGGCTTCGACCTCTGGATTTTCTGCTTGGATCTGTTCTCCTGCCAGTTCTGCATTCTTCATGGTTTCAGCATCTTGAAAGCTGGGCAGGGTTTGCCTCGTCTTGTCGGAATCCGTCCAGCTGGAA